>NW_028277168.1:2582500-2897500 GCF_051122295.1 Plectrocnemia conspersa
TTAACAGGGACGTGTTTTCAGGTTTTTCCAAGGGGGGGGGGTAGTAAAAGTTGGCCAGTCAGTGGTAATTTAATTTTTTTTTTTTATTTATATTTTATTAAAATTCATAGTATTTCATTAAATGGCATGCAATTTTGTAGACATATTCAAGGGGGAGGGGGGAGCAAATGTCCCCCTCCCTCAAATGACGTTCCTACCTAATGTAAGCAAATATAATGGTTAATTTGCTTAGGTTAGATTTTGGTTTGAACATAATAAATTCAGAAACGTGCAAATTCTGTGATCTAACTGCACACGTGCCCTACTAATTAACAAGTACCAAATATTCTATGAATGACAACGGTATGAGCGTCTAGTCACATAAAGGAAAAGAGCATTCTACTGGTTATTATATTAGTATAAAATTATTTTTCGCTGCAGTATTATTTATTGGGAGTATACTATTTAGTTTCATATTATTTAAATGCTAGTGATAGGCTGGCGAGGCACCGCCGGTCGTCTCCTTTCCGTCGAGGTCCGCCAAAAAGTCTGCCGCCGGCACGCCAGTGCTACCAAAGCTGCCTGGTTTTGACCATAGTACATAAATAAATAGTCCCCCCACAATTTAAATTTGCATTTACCATTTGGAAGCAAATGAATCAATGTATTTTATACACTATTTTTTTATATTTTCAGGTCTTGGACGACACGCGCAACTGGTGGAAGGCCCGCAACCGACACGGAGTGACCGCTCACGTGCCGCACACAATCGTGGCCCCGCACGCGCCCCAAGATGTATTCAATAATCCACTTTATTCTACTCAAGTATACATATTTTCAATAATTAAAGCACGAGATCTTTCTGCTTTCGGCCTGTCTTTGAAAAAAAAAGCAAATTTCATACACACACCGACATTTTAGATTATAATACGGGTATTTTATTAGCTAACTTTAATTTCAGGAGAACGCACGTGGAGGTAGTACGAGTCCCAGAGAAGCCCCCGGAGGAAGTGCATCAGGTAACGCGTCTCGATCGGCCGACTGGGTCCGACGGGAACGGCTCGGGAAAAAGGGCGAATTCAGATATTTCTGATGATGTGTCTTGTGCTAATTGTGTTCGTTTTTTTTCTATATTGTCCGTTGACGGTGGTTTTCGAACTGCTTTGGTTAAGTGTTGCTTGTATTAATTATGACTGGGTTTTTTTCAAATTCAATCTTTTTGGAATCATATTATAAAATAAATTGTGCTTGTTCATTAAATCATTTGTGTTAGAATGTCATAATTATGGGAACGGATTAAGATTGTTTACGTCAGGACTTTTGCTCTTCACAATCGTAAATCATTATAACTACGTCTAGTCCACAAACGATTCACTTTGAATATCATATTGTAACGAGGAGGCGTTATTTTTTGATTCATTTTTTAATAAATAACTCCAACATTATTTTATTTTACATATATAATTTATTATTTTTTAAGACTTAAAAATATATGGTGGTAATCTATAAAAAAGAAAATATATAAAAATTCTGCCATATCGATTTACTTAAAAAAATGAATAATAATAAAGAACATATTTATTGACGGCATAAATGTTGTAATGTATTGTTTTTTATAAATTTATATTTATATGTATTATTATTATTATTTTATTGAATAAGTCATCAAATCAAATAAAAATAGTTCTTTAAATTTATTGTTTTTTATTGTGGCTTTTTACCTTGATGCAATGGTTTTTTTTGTGATGTTTGAGCTTCAATGTGAGGTGAGAGTTTTTATTGTTATTTTTGTTCTTGGTATTTAATAATAATAATAATGTGATTTATAGTGAGCGTTCCGACTCCACCACCTATGCCTCCTTCAATGCCCCCGAGAGCAGAAATACCGGCGAGTCCAGTGCCTTCAAAATATAATACGCTATGTAAGTATTTTTTTAAATTAACTAAAACTCGACAGCTGCTAAATAAAAATTAATTTGCTAGAGTTAGATTAGAAACTTTTAGTTGTTTTGGAATTCAGCATCGTAAAATGCCATATACTTTCATAATATTTTATTAAATGACATAATTATTTCCGACCAAATTCAAGGGGGGCAAATGCCCAAAATACCTGACCAATCAGAGAGATCTACCCTTTTGCTGCAATTTTGGATCACAATTTTGGTGACAGTATCTTTAGGGGTGGTCAGCCATAATGACTCAGTGAGCATTATTAATAGTATTATCTATATGTATGAATCTTATCTTTCACATATATAAATCAAGACATTTTTTTCTGCTTTGTTGGCTTGTTAGTAGGAATTGTATTACATTGTATTTATATATTAAAAAGAAACACAAAAAAAATAAAATAATTAAATTATTAGTTCGTAAATACTGTTAAGGATAATATTATACTATTTAACTAGAATAGCGAGTTTTTCCATCTACGCACCTATTAATTCGCCCTATGTGCTCATAATCTTGAACTTCGCGTTCAAAACCTTGCTTTTTTGGTATACTATATAACTCACAGCTCATTATTTTTTTTATTTATAATTCCTTTCACTGTATTTTCTACATTTTAGAATATCATTATTAGATACTTACTATTACTCACAATATAACATAATTAAAATTCAATAATAATATCATAAAAGGTAACATAAATAATTTAAACCTATATTTTTTAATCTTCAATGCGTTACAATGGAGCAAACACAATCAACAACTACCAAGTTGTGGGACACCAGCTTGATTTTAAATTCTGTAAATTAGTGACATCCATCTTAATAATTATAATCTATATTTCAACTTACAGTCAATAGTGCAATTTTATTTTAAATATTCATCCGTGAAATTAGGTAAATCTAAGAAAACCTAATACATAATGCTAGATCGGAATTATAATTATATAATAATCACTAAATTAAAAAATACTATAGAGTTCATATGAAATTCTAACTCAAGTCTTTCAGTCTATCGTCCAATATAAAAATAAATTATAATAAATTAACATACACTTGATATATTACCTTATAAGTTATATCCTAATTAAATATTAAATTGTATGATATGATATTTTCAGCATCAAAAAGTATCAAAAGCTTAATTACCGATGACATGCACGATGAACTAAAAATGGTGCTAACAATCAGGAATAAAAGTCACAGTCTCGATTTCTTAAAAACGCCTGATCTATACATAAATCAAGTATATATTCACTGTATTTATATTGTGAATACTTTGTTTAATTAATTAATTAATATCATTATTTTTAGGCATCGAGTACTATCGAGGTCCAAGATTGGCTTGAAGCCAAAGCTTTTGACGAGAATGTGAGGAAAAAGCTTCGTGGAGTGAACGGACAGAATCTCTTCCGTCTGACAAGGACCACTCTTGAAGAATACGCCGGCGAGAAAGAAGGCAGAAGATTGTACAGCCAGTTGTTGGTGCAGAAGAACGTGTCTGGGGTAACTTTCGACAAAATTGATACGTCAAGCGCATGAATCGTATTATACGTAGTAGTAAACAAACCCCAATAGCTTTAGCGATTGTCTGACGAGTATCGCATAATTACATGTCCGATTGTTTTTATTTATAGTTTAAAACGACATCAACGAAAGAACTGTCAGCAAAATTGGAAAAAATCAGAAAATATCAAGAACAAGAGGAGTTTTGAGTAAGCAAGAGAGGAGACAAAGCTTGGAATTGAGACTAAAATGTTAAATTAATCAATTTTTTAAAATGGTGTTATAAATATTAATGTTTGATTATTTATTTTGACAAATATATGAGATTGTGTGTATTTAAATTATTTGTTAAGAACAATACAAAAATATGACTTGTAAAATTTATTTGTTATCAACTTATAAATAACGATGAAATATATTGTATAATATATACATATATATATATATAAAAAAAATTAAACTTTTATTCTTATAAAAATAAAATCAGTGTCAATTTTAGATATGGCTAACCTTTAGCTGACTATTAATTATATTTGCAAGTTGTCTGCTACTGATTCCACATCGACGTTAAAAGAACATATAAAAATGTTGCATATGTATTCATACTTTTGTAGATTAGCTAATCTGTTTTCGAATACTGCATCAGTTTTAAAGACATTTAATAGCAAAAAATCTCTTTATTCGATCTCAATCGACTTTCATGAAGCATACACTTTGAGACTTGTTATTCTTAACTGATTTCACAGGAAAACTTTCTTTATTACATTTAAAATAAAAAAAGTTAAAAGCAACATTATTAGTGATTTGCTTAGTAGCATTGCTGCGTTTAAAAAGCAATCACTCGATATGAAAAATGATTGCTTAACTTCAGGGACCATTTAAAAACCTATCTCACTTACAATTTCAGTGTAGAAAAAATCTTTTCTAAAGGTTTGAAAGAGATTTAACACTCCGCTAGTGGCGCCTGTATAGTAACACCATCCGGGCAGATCCATACGTGTGTGCTTTGCTATTAACCAAGCACACACGTACGACATCCGACGGATCTGTCCGGGCTTGGCCACAGATACAAAATGTACGAGATCGGACATCAGATTTAGGTGATTCTGCATTTCAACTAAACAAGCATATTATGAAATCCTATCCTTACAGTACTAGAAAAATAACTTATGGCGATTGGCGTCAAAACAATAAACTACCAATCTTCTTCTACATCATTAGAAAATGATAGTCCTGTTGGAACAAAACTAAAGAAAACTGCCCAAAGGAGGTTTGTTTGACATAATGTAATTATAATTTGTCTGGATTATTGTCTTCTAATTATTGTGTCAATGTCCAAACTTAAATCACTAATTTAGTTTTGATAACGGTATTAATTTAAGCTTGTTTGAAGCTTCTTTTCCCAGAACAATTGTGGCCATTTCTAATGCACACAGTTTATCAACCCTTCTGCATTCGACTATTTTATACTTTATTTATTATATTTATGAAGCCATCAGCAGTGGTTTTTCAGTTGGTAAAAAACCTAATTTTGGAAGGGTTGCTCGAGAGTCAAATTGGATTATTTTAGCTTTCAATGATCATGGCCTGCAAAATCTGCACCAACGTGTCGGTTGTTGAAATGTTCCAGCAGATTAGACGGCTTCAGATTAGGTTTGAAAAGACAGCGCCACAAAGTATGCACTGGGGCTTTTGCACATCCATCAGTTGTTTTAAGCAGAAAATTAAAATATTATCTCGCACCCCCTAGAATGCTACCTCACATCCCTGACTTATTTTTCTACCAGGTGTGTATTTAAAAGGTTTGATACTATGCTAAGATAATGGTGACATTACACAGCGATATATGATCCTAAAATGAATTTATTAAAAATATTATTTTTTACTTGCCAGAGCACTCATGAGTATTTTTATTGTAAATTTTATTTTTAATTATAATTTACTATAATGATACACATTGCATTATGAACGCGTTAAAAAATAATTTATTTTTACGTTACTAGATGTCACTAGAGTACATTGATACTAGCAAGCGGAAGGTATTACGGTTGGCTTATATACGCAGTTAACACCATTCTCAGTTAACTCTGGTTTCCCATCAGCACGATTAAATCTTTCGCCTTTTACTAAAGATTTCCGTGGTGGGGAACACTCTAATGAGTCTTAATAATTTTTTGTCGCCTGTCCTTCGGGACGGGCCCTTATAAATACCACAAACCATACGCCTATTACTCGCAATTGTGATGTTTGGTTGCACATGTATTGTGTAACCATTATTGTTCGTTATTTACATCCACTCCAATATAAATTGTGATTGCATCGGTCTCGGCAACCTTTTTTGGCTGCGGGTCAAAATAATTAAAATGTGACTATAAAAAAGACTGACAGGTTAGTGAATATTTTTGGTCCTAACAACAATATATGTGGTCTAGTCTTGACATCGTAACACGTTAAAAAAATTATATTTGCAGAACTGAAATGGGTCACTTCAAATCATCAAACGGGTCACTTGGTGACCCGCGGGTCATAGGTTGCCTAGCCCTGATCTACAGCTTTTATGCGAAATATTACAATCAGCATTAAAAACTATAAAAAAAACACCTACCCATAATATTTAAATATTAATTAGGCGTGTTTTGTTTACTACTCCTTACTGTCATATAGTGCTTGTTGTTGTACTCAACATTTTTTTATAATCAAGTTATTTATTGTTTATGTTATCTGAAACTGCTGTCACTTATTACATAAGGTAGGCGACTAAATTTAAAACATTGAAAATAATTTAAAAACTTGTTTATTTTACAGTTATCCATTTGCCGATATTCATATTTCGAGTAATGTAATTGATTTTTAAATAAATATATCACTATATTTAGGGCACTTAGTTAAAAAATAAGTGATAATGTAGTGTGCATTCTTATAGATATTATATTTTTATCCTCATATATCAATCTGTCTACTTTTCAAAACTGCCTTCCATTTTTAGATAAAATAATTTCAATATTATAAAAAGTCACTATTAAAAATTTATATAAATATAAATTAAGATAATAAAAAAAGCACTAAAAACCAGGGCTGTGGAGTCGGAGTCGGAGTCGGAGTTGGAGTCGTGGAGTCGTGGTGTTTTGGCCGGAGTTGGAGTCGGAGTAGGAGTCGTGAAAAATGAGTGACTCTGACCATTTTTTTAAATTATGAAATTGATGAATTTTTAATTGCGTAATAATGAATGTGTATAGCGTATGAAAATTAAACGTGTAGAAGAACACCAAAAATACCTGATAAAACTAAACTTTTTTGAGTCGGAGTTGAAATCGGAGTCGGAGTCGGAGTCGGAGTGGAGTCGTGTTGTTAGTAAATATCGGAATCGGAGTCGGAGTCGGAGTCGTGTTTTTTTTTAACGACTCCACAGCCCTGCTAAAAACTATGAAAAACCAGAAACGCAATGATCACTACAAAGAAAAAACGCATACTGGCTTAATCTGATAAATATGTATTTTTAATTTTTATTTATAATATACTATACTACAATAATACACATTGTATTATGAACCCGCTAAAAAATAATTTATTTTTACGATCCTAGATGTCACTAGAGTACATTGATACTAGCAAGCGGAAGGTATTACTGTTGGTTTATATACGCAGTTAACGCCACTCACAGATAACTCTGGTTTCCCATCAGCACGATTAAATCTTTCGCCTTTTACTAAAGATTTCCGTGGTGGGGAACACTCTAATGAGTCTTAATAATTTTTTGTCGCCTGTCCTTCGGGACGGGCCCTTATAAATACCACAAATATTACGCTTTGTGACCGCAGTTATGGATTTCGGCAACTCACGTTCCGTGACACTCATCTATGCCCGATCTTCCACTCTTGGAATTATTGTTCTAACTCCACTCTGATATACACGGTCATGGGGAGCATTAGGTGTAATATTTTTCTAGGTTTAGCTGTCGGAGCGAAGTGTTTTTCTATAAGCATCACTTGCGTTCAATAAGAAGACAAGCAAGTCGTCATATTTTTTATATATAGACAATGTTTATTATAATATAGTATTATTCTAGATTCGTTATCTGTATGTAGTACTTCATTAAATTACTCTTCTATTTTTTTATTTACGAAATTATCCAAGTTCCTAAATTAGAACACTGAGATAATATAAAAACTGAATTTTTTACCTAGAATCTTAACATATGAAGTGAAAGAAATTACATGTATTTTCATATTTACAACTTGTTATTGAAAATATATATATATACCACAAATCATATGCGCTATAGCCGCAGTAATGGATTTCGGCAACTCGCGTTCTGTGTAACTCATTTTTGCCCGATCCTCCACTAATGAAATTCTTTAGCTCTGCTCTAATATAATATAAGTTGAAAATGTATCGATCTACAGTTAGCAAGCGTTTAGGCATTATTTTTTTTCATATTTGTGCCTGTCAAGTGGGAGCAGATATATTTTTTATGCATAATTTATGTTATTTTAATATCTATTATAGAGCAATTTTACCTCTTTCAAGATATCTTGTTTAATCTCAATATGTATTAAATTAATTCAGAATGATGATAACTATGATAGTATTTTTTGCCCTTAAAAAATAAAAAGGAGATAATTAAATATTTACCCAGGTTAATGGTTCAACCCAAGGAACTGGGAAATACAATAATAAGATAGTTATATTTTAATTTCAGTTATTTCGAATTAAATATGTCTATAGATACATACTAATTTAATATGAATTTTATTTTTAAATAATTGCTTATAATTATTATTATATTTACATACATACATATCAGTTGTTTATTCAATTGCATTATATGTACTTTAAAATAATTTTATTTATTTAAATACATATAGCCTTACATTATTTATTTATGAATTTGGTTGATTAATACTGTTTACTTGCGTATAGATAGATACAGGTTAATTATTTACAAATAGTATTTGAATAAATATATGTGTAATCAGTTTCAAATTTATATTTTCAATAACAAGTTGTAAATATGAAAATACATGTAATTTCTTTCACTTCATATGTTAAGATTCAAGGTAAAAAATTCAGTTTTTGTATTATCTGTGTTCTAATTTAGGAACTTGGATAATTTCGTAAATAAAAAAATAGAAGAGTAATTTAATAAAGTACATACAGATAACGAATCTAGAATAATACTATATTATAATAAACATTGTCTATATATAAAAAATATGACGACTTGCTTGTCTTCTTATTGAACGTAAGTGATGCTTATAGAAAAACATTTCGCTCCGACAGCTAAGCCTAGAAAAATATTACACCTAATACCCGCACTTCACTCTCCGAAAGTTGTCCTAGTGGAAGTTCGACCGAAGTCGGTCAAGGTCGCAGTTTTTCGAATAGCGTTCGCACAGCCGGGAATTTCATACGCGTGCACGCTTCTCAACCTCGCGTATTATAACTACGTGCGTGTTTTAAACACAAAAAAAATTAAAGCCAAATGGAGAAAAAGGAGATGGTGGATGATTGCAATGCACCGGAATAGATCAATGTTAGTAAATAAGACATTTTATGTTGAATCGAGGCTTCACTGTCACTAATAAATAATAAACAGGAAACGTTCAAGTGTGCAACTAATGAATAATTTCTATTATTTTTTAAGGAAAAGTATGGAAAGTCAATTTGCTGAATTGAGATTTTATATACAATATATAGCTTAGGTCTTTCTCTTTATGATACATGCAAAATTGACTGCGGATTTTTGCGGTTTTTAACACATTGCATACCTTAAAAATGTATTATTCTTAAAAATGGGACGGGGCTTAGTCGCGAAAGTTACGACCTAAAAATTTGTTCAGAATCACCAAATATACACATATTTAAAAAAAACGATACCGGGTATGATAAAATGCTAGTCAAATACTTTTTCTTAATATAAAACAGCAAATTTGTGACATATACAATTTTTTTTTTTACGCTACGCGGCTAAATTTTTTTATTACGCTACGCACGGCCGTTAAACACGGAATTCCTCTTCCTCGGGCCTACAATTAAAGAAATGTTAACGTCAAATTTAAAATACAGTTTTGTAATGATTGTAATTTTTTAATAATATGATTACCGTGGTAAAATCAGTAAACGTCAAATTGTGGATCGCGTACTAATGAAATAAAATAAAAATTTGTTTGGAATTACTAAATATATACATATTTAAAAAAACGATACCGAGTATGATAAAATGCTAGTCAAATACTTTTTCTTAATAAAAAACATATACAATTTTTTTTTTACGCTACGCGGCGAAATTCGCACGACCGTTCAACACGGAATTCCTATTCCTCGGGCCTACAATTAAAGAAATACTTTAAATAATTGTATTTTTTAGCACTTATAATATTATATATTTGACTAAGAGCACTTATGGAATCAACTAAAGTGGTGAAATAATTTTGGCCGTCCAGATCGGGCAAAAATACCAAACAGTGGCGCGATCGTGAAGACGCCCATATTAAAATTGAATCGTTCTATCTCAGTTTGCGATAAACCATCTCTATCTCTCTCTCTCGTCACGCGAGAGAGCGAAAGGGGAAGTATCTCGCCGCTCGCGCTCGAAGCGTCTTCGGGTATTACTTTCGGAAAGCGAGGGAATTTTCGGAGGCGACGAAGTCGGCCGCCTCGACCAAAATTACCCCCAGTTTACCTCCCGTTCGCGGTGACCTCGGAGAACTTGCGAGAGATTTTAGCGCGGGGACAACCGAGCTCGACCGAAGTAAGCCCGAATTTTCACATTATATTTCCCGTCCTTGGCCAACTGTCGCCTACTTTCGGAGAGTGAAGTGGAAGCATAATGCTCCCCATGACCATGTATATCAGAGTGGAGTTAAAACAATAATTCCAAGTGTGGAAGATCGGGCATAAATGAGTTACACGGAACGTGAGTTGCCGAAATCAATAACTGCAGCCATAAAGCATAATATTTGTGGTATTTATAAGGGCCCGTCCCGAAGGACAGGCGACAAAAAATTATTAAGACTCATTAGAGTGTTCCCCACCACGGAAATCTTTAGTAAAAGGCGAAAGATTTAATCGTGCTGATGGGAAACCAGAGTTAACTGTTAGTGGTGCTAACTGCGTATATAACCCAACCGTAATACCTTCCGCTTGCTTGTATCAATGTACTCTAGTGACATCTAGGATCGTAAAAATAAATTATTTTTTAACGGGTTCATAATACAATGTGTATCATTGTAGTATAGTATATTATAAATAAAAATTAAATTAAAAATATTTATCAGATTAAGCCAGTATGCGTTTTTTCTTTGTAGTGATCATTGCGTTTCTGGTTTTTCATAGTTTTTAGTGCTTTTTTTATTATCTTAATTTATATTTATATAAATTTTTAATAGTGACTTTTTATAATATTGAAATTATTTTATCTAAAAATGGAAGGCAGTTTTGAAAAGTAGACAGATTGATATATGAGGATAAAAATATAATATCTATAAGAATGCACACTACATGATCACTTATTTTTTAACTAAGTGCCCTAAATATAGTGATATATTTATTTAAAAATCAATTACATTACTCGAAATATGAATATCGGCAAATGGATAACTGTAAAATAATCAAGTGTTTTTAAATTTAGTCGCCTACCTTATGTAATAAGTGACAACAGTTTCAGATAACATAAACAATAAATAACTTGATTATAAAAAAATGTTAAGTGCAACAAACAAGCACTATATGACAGCAAGGAGTAGTAAACAAAACACGCCTAATTAATATTTAAATATTATGGTAGGTGTTTTTTTATAATTTTTAATGCTGATTGTAATATTTCGCATAAAAGCTGTAAATCAGGGCTAGGCAACCTATGACCCGCGAGTCACCAAGTGACCCATTTCAGTTCTGCAAATATATTTTTTTTACGTGTTACGATGTCAAGACTAGACCACATATATGGTTGTTAGGACCAAAAATATTTACTAACCTGTCAGTCTTTTTAATAGTCACATTTTAATTATTTTGACCCGCAGCCAAAAAAGGTTGCCGAGACCTGCTGTAGATCGATGCAATCACAATTTAATTGGAGTGGATGCAAATAACGAACAATAATGGAAACATCGGGCAAAAATGATTACACAATATGCGAGTATCAAACTTCACAATTGCGAATAATAAGCGTATGGTTTGTGGTATTTATAAGAGCCCGTCCCGAAGGACAGGCGACAAAAAATTATTAAGACTCATTAGAGTGTTCCCCACCACGGAAATCTTTAGTAAAAGGCGAAAGATTTAATCGTGCTGATGGGAAACCAGAGTTAACTGTGAGAAGAGTTAACTGCGTATATAACCCAACCGTAATACCTTCCGCTTGCTAGTATCAATGTACTCTAGTGACATCTAGGATCGTAAAAATAAATTATTTTTAACAGTTTCATAATGTTATAGTATATGCTTTTAGTATACATATAAACAAAAATAAAATTTACAATTAAAAATACATATTAGTGCTTTAGTAAATTGAAAATAATATTGTAATAAATCATTTTTATTATTATTTAAATTCCAGCTGCTTTTTTCATGTACTATAAAACAATGAGTTTTTAATGAAAAAAACAGGTAATGACCATATTTGTAAAAATAGTGTCGTTCGCCTGTTTCTTCAATCAGCAATCAAAAATATGCACAATGTTAAACCACTGACACCGTTATCTTAGCATAACATTTTAAATGCACATATGATATACAAATTAGTCAGGATCTTTTATATATCTAAACTTACCAACCAATGTATCTATTGAAATATAGTACTATTTTTTTATTCCATAGTAAACCTTTATTTTTTATGACTGTGAAGATATGGCGCAGGAAGAATGAAAATATATATGCAATATTCCCTGCTTTTTTAGTCTATATTTTATTTTAATTTATCAATAAAATATAACATCGTACAAAGTCATACAATAAACAAATGAAAAAGCTGTTTCTGTAAAATTACCATCAAAGTAATAGATCCAGTGTCTGAATAACTGCAGAATATCTTCAGCAATTGTAAGATGCCATCAATCATAAAACCCACCTCGAATTCATAGAACAAAATATATTGAAAAATGCATCTAATAATTATTATTTATTTATTTTCATTTTATTAATTTATTTAGCTAATATACCTAATTGTTTATCAAATACTTGCTCTTTTAATTTTTTTGGTAGAGACTTACTGATTTCTACAATTTTTACAAATACAAAAATCAATCATTCCAAATTTGAAAAAAATGTATTTTTTTAATTATCGCAAATAAGTCGCAGTATTCAATGTGTAAAATTGAGACCATCGTGAACTAACAACTTACCCCAATGTGCCACGATTAAGGTTCTCAATTGTTCGAATACTGAATACAAAATGGATGGAAGTATTTGAATATATTCGTATTTTTTTTTACCGATATTGACTTATTTAACCAATTAGTGCAAAAATCAATTAATTGCCTGTAAGATATTATTTAATTAAAAAATAACTATTGTTTAATAAAAATTATTTTAATTTATCGTTAATCGTTGAACTTTTCCAATTTAAAAAAATATGCTGTGCGAATTACTCATCGTGTAGGCGGAAAAGGAGAATACTTTTGTTGTATTTTTTCCGGTTTATTATGGCCGAATCTTGGCGGTACTCTGGTAACACTGGCGTAACGGATACTCTTCTCGTGGCAGCTCTGGCGGGCTTGCACGCCGATGCGAGCCCGGCGTTACATACTTTTGATCAGGGATGTTATTTCAGCTTTTTCCATTGTGAAGAAAAATTAAATTTATATATAAAATTACAAACCCTCGTGTTGAAAGTCGTTCCATGTTTTTTATTGTTATGGTTCAATATCCTCAGTATTGCTACATTTAAAAAAATGCACCGCAGACGAATTTCATTTTATTTATTTATTAAAATTATTACCATCGTGACCTGGAAGGTTAACCTAATGCGTCACGATTGCCAAAGGTATAAAATTTATTACAATTTTAAAATACATACAAATATATACATATAGTATAAATAAAAACACGAAAGACTAGACACAAATCACTTGAACAGGTGTGCATTGTCCTACATGAATTGAACCAAAACCCTATATGTGGACGAGAAAATGTCAATATCTCTATGCACAGTATTGAGCAGACGAGCGGCCTTTGCTAGAGAAGAGTTGGTAAGTGCTTCAGTTCTAGACTTTACAGGCAAGAACAGTGGACGCGACCGAGAACTATAACCACCTTCCGGAGCCAACATTTGGGGCTACTCAAGCACCGAAAGGTTGTCTACGATGCTTTTGAGCAATTTCCAGTAGTGTTTAATTATATAAACACTTCTGCGAGTTGACAAAAAAAACGTATCCCAGCGCTCCCAGAATAAAAACACTGGGAAACAAGAACGGATAATACCCGTATTCCTTCAAGTATAAATATTGAAGGAATTTAGGCTGTACTTTTTCTAGTTTCAATTCATTACATTTACACACTACGCCTGGAATCCAAATAATACAGCTAGTTTCTAGTATGCTACGGACTAGAGCATCATAAAGAGTGCGCAATACTAAAGTATACCTGAAGTAGCGCGCATTTCTTAATGAAATATGTTTAATTGAACGAGAACAATTTTTGATAAATAATTCCATGTTTTAAATTTTTCAAATAAAATTCTTAAACAACAAATACAAAAACGTAAATCGAACTTCACAAATTTTTTTGAGATAAGCGTTAAACGATAATAAAAGCTGGATCTTTCACATTTTGTTTTGCTCAATGAACGAATTTCGGTCATAGTAGACACTTAACAATCATTCTATTTCGAAGGCATAAAAGCATTTTTTGTAGAGGATGAGCAGCTTACT
The DNA here is from genome assembly GCF_051122295.1 of Plectrocnemia conspersa. Lineage (NCBI taxonomy): Eukaryota > Metazoa > Arthropoda > Insecta > Trichoptera > Polycentropodidae > Plectrocnemia > Plectrocnemia conspersa. The sequence continues at coordinate 2,596,800 of NW_028277168.1, forward strand.
GTCTCGCGTTTCGGGTGTGTGATAACTTAAACGAATTATTATATTCTAGTTAAAAATCGGGCGTATAATTAAAACATTCGATTGAGAACCATGGCCACAATGGTCAAAAAGAATACTTACCTAGTAGTTATTATTTTTGGACATTTAATAAAATCATTGTTAACAAAAAACTACTTCATGAAAAATAAGAAATCAGCGTTAGACAGAGGCGGAGCTATGGGAGGTGGAGGGTTTTCAAGAAAATACATTAAATTATTAAATAAAACATTTATTTAAATTAATAATATGGTCCTGCCCTTAACTCAGAGACGATGATAAATTATCCTTAAACTAGGAAAGATTGCTTATGACTAATCCAGATCTACTATCCAATTTTATTGGTAAATCAAAAGTTACATTAAAACATTTAAATCCCATATAATGAGCTGAAAGATAGTACAGTTCCTTCCACAGTCTTAATTACTCTTGCCACATTTTTTGCATTTATCGGATTGGCCATCTTTTATTCGATTAAAAGATGTTCATACTAACATTTCCTCCATGGCTATAATACAAATGAAATATATTTTAATGTATATAGTTGTTACTGGTCATACACAATAACAGTTATTAGTTGAAATAATTTTGATGCTACATTGAGTAATATGTTAATTTTATTTTATACATATTTATGCTAGTAAAAAGCTCTTCATTGAAAAACATGTACAAAAATACATTTCATATTCTTCCGAACCGTCCAACCAAAAAGGTTTTCTTTGGCAGATCACCGTTCTCGACTTCTCAAATACATGGTCAAAATTGTTACAAATATAGATTTTATTAGGTGTTTTCTCTTGTATGTAATCGCTATGTATTCGAGACTCGACGAAATTTATAAACGACATATCACAGACTTTAATGCCACATGCGTTCAAAAATGTTAAGTTTTCTAATGACCACATAGCAGTAAAAGTTTCTTCAGTGATATCTGTAACAATTTAAAAAATAATTATACTTCAAAAAATAACATAAATGTTTCACGTCAATTTCTCACCTATTAATGGGTAATTTTTGGATATATTCATGTCGGTCAATTCGGTGCAATTTGAGCAAATCTTCATTAACAATTTATTGTCAATAGCTGCGTATGAAAGCACCTTAAGTGATTTCAAATTTTTCATATCACCTATCGGCTCCAATCCCGTGGTCAATTTGTCAACTCTCAGATTGAGAGATTCAAGTTGTGGAAACAATTTTAATACGTCGGTTATGTAACTATTATCCAAATTCTTATCTTTTAAGTGCAATTCTTTTAGATTCCTCATACGCATACATCTTTCAATAGGCAAAATAGTCTGTAAACTCGAATGCTTTAAGCTGAGCCTTATTATATACTTTAAGTTTAAATGTTCCAAGAAATCTGTTGACGAATAGCTTTCCTTGATTGCTAGTTGTTCCAACTTTAATGGGCAATTTTTGAACGTGTTATTGTTTATGGAACATTCGTGAAGGTGGAGCGATTTCAGTTTGTTGCATTTACCGAGCAGGTAGCTCCAGTGATGTGATATTAAATTGTAAATCGACAGCTCGTTAAGATTGGGACACAGATTGGCAATCGTGAACAGTGTTCTGTTTTCATACATATTCTGGTTGGTGTTTAGGTGTAAGGTCTTCAAATAACGACCAACTTTAACTAACAGCAAATTCATCTCGAAGCCATTGAATTCATTTGAACTTAATTCAATAATACCTAGAAAAATGTTAACATTTAATTTAATTAAAGCCATTTCAATAGAACATTAGTATCAGTAATTTTCAACAAGGCAGTTTTAAATTAGTAACATAATCACACAGATTCATTTATAACACTGAAGTTATTTGCGAGTGAAATAATGAATATTTCAGGAATAGTTTTATATATAACTAATTTATTTACCAATGTATGTAAAAGAAGTATAATTTAAAAAAAAAAAAATTTAAGTTCCGCTTAATTCTCACTAATTACGTAAGCAATGTTATAAATTACCTTTATATTTTTCGTGGACGAGATATTTCCAGCGTTTGCTGACTCTTTCCGATTGAATCAACTGTTTCAGTGGCAGAAAGCTAAATATTTTCATAAAACAATATTCGTCCAGTATGTTAAAAATATTATTATCGTCTTGCACATGTACATATTCGTTCTGAAAAATAGATACATATTAGAATATTGTCGTACCATTAATTAAATTTGATTCTTATATAATTACAACCGGTGACATATTTGGTGATGGTAGTGCACTCACATATACATCTCCTAAAATAGTAAATATTTAAATTATTATATATATATATATATATATATATATATATATATATATATATATATATATATATATATATACATATATATCTCAATGGCGTGCGGTGCATGCCTTGGGTTTGTAAAGACTAAATATTTTTATCATTTATTATTTTTTTTAATTTAAATAATTATGAAACGTAATCGCTCCCAAAATCGGCTATACAACCACATCGAGAAAGCAGCAAAAGCCGACTACAGCACGGACGGACTAGCTGGCTGTCTTACGCAGTCGATACCCATGCGCTATGAATTGCTTATCGGGAATGAAATTGGTATCGCATGCACATTAGAACTTCAGTTATTGCACGTGCTCGTGTTTACAGTCGCTCGCCATCAACCGTGCATGTGGTTGACGTTTTAAATGTCTATTTCTCTAGAAAAATGAATTACCCATACTTATGACTGAGCAGCTGTAATGTCTGGGGAGCACAATGGAGTACTAAAAATTTCGAGATATTTGTATACTGCTATGCTCACAGATTAAATCTTGTTTTATCTTAAACGATTTTTCAAATATGATATATATTATCATTTTTTTGTAAATCGTCAAGAAGAGTATATCTTCTTGATTGTGAAATAAAGAAACGTTTCCCTACATTTTATTTGATATTTTGCAAAAAATATTTTGTATTTTTTTATATTTTTAGTTCAAGTCATGTACAGGTATAAAGCTCGATATTTCGAAATACTTGAAACAATTTCCACAAATACTACCAGTCGTTCGTTCGATTGAAAGTTATTGATAATTTAAAAATTATTGCACTTTTAAACGTGACGGAATACAAAAAGAATTTTCCAGAATCACTTTTTATAATTTTACGAGGTTGAAAAGTGAACTTTTAAAATCTATAAATTGCATTAATAGCGTGATTATTAAAAATGAACTAAAAGATATTTTAACGGAAGTATTAAATTTAATAAAATGAAGTTTTTAACAAGTTATTATGTAGAAAGATGATTTTCTACAATGAAAAGAATAAAAACATTCACTAGATTGTCAAAATCAAACAATCGAAAAAAAACTTTTAGTCTAATTAATGACAATATAAGAGCCCCCTCGAGCGCACGCCACTGATACATAATATTTTTTATAGTTAAAAATTGCAACTTATACCACTTTTCATATTTCTTTGGTGCCAAAAGTCCGCTGAGGTAACTTTTAATAAGACATTGTTGATTACTGTTCTGCTACGTAAAACTCTTAAAAAAAGAAAATAATTTTAATGTTCGAGTGTACTTTGTATTTATTAGTGAATATTTTGCGATTGAACGATACATACTTGGACGCTTCCAAGGAATTTTCATACGTGATCAAGGCGTAAATAATACGCCCTGTGTTCTTGGACTGGTTGAGGTAACAATCGACGATTTTTCCATACACACCGAAATGTCGGGTAATATCTTCGCGCGTCAACTATAAATTTTTTGTTTAATTAATACCAAAATATAAATTTCTACTCTGATATATATATCAGAGTCTCTTACTTTACTTGGGATTCCAGATACATGTAATGTGGTTACTGGTACGCCTTCACTTGTCAACATTTTACCTTTGGTCTTCCAATTCAGTTGACTTCACGGACCAATAAAGCGCGTTCAACTGAAAATATGTTATTTATTAATATATTTAATCCTTTCAACAAGCCTCAGGCGTGGTATTTTACAATTTACACTAAATGTTCGACACATATTCATCAATTGAATTTTTATTATATTTTATCAAATAACTGAATAAGTATAACAAAAAAAAATTGGTTTCACAAAAAAGGGAGATGACCCTTTTTTTACCTCTCGCTAACATACTGCATACCAACCTAGTACATCTCAGCATTCCAAAATGTAAAATTATTCGTAATCAAGTGTTTTATGAATATAGCAAACCTACCAGACGCAATGGCGGACAATCCCCTGCCGCGGCGGATTACACGCCCTGCCGTCACAAATGCGTCAGTGTTGCTACATGTGAAAAACCTCCCTTAATATTACACATAATAATTTATAATTATTATATAGTCTGATGGTTAATACTAACTTGTTGCTATTCATTACACTCGATTAAATTATTTAATAGGTAAAGATTTACTCCATTGTAACGCATTTGGTAAGAGTAAATAAATAATTTTTTCACATGTATTTATAATAATCTTTGAGGTATTCAATGAAAAATTGAGTAGATTCAGCCAGTATGCGTTTTTTAATCAGGCCCGTGCGAAGTAAAAGTTGCACCCAAGACAAAACCTTAATCTGCCCCCCCCCCCCAGAAATATATATATGTATATAGACTTATAATTTTTTTCTATAATAATAAATAAAAGTATTTTTATTGTAGCATTACAAGCCGTTATGGCTCTTGACATACTTGAATACCCAAGTATTAAAATTATCCTATGAGTGGAATCTGCGCAGAGTTTACCATTCACTGATACGCCATATTGATGGTAGGGAATAAAGACATCTCTTGTATACAATTGCTAGTATTGTATTATATTAATTGCTAAATATTTTTTATTATTAGTAATTATAGTTATTATTTATTTTGCTTTTGAACAATTATTGAACAATTATTGAACAAACGGTGATTGTGCTTCCAGCCCAATTTAATCCCAACAGATAAAATAAAATCTGAAAAAACGTTTTGTGGGGGCCTATTCATATATTAATTTATTATGGTTAAAACTAACGTGACGGCAGCGGAAGCTAGCACATTCTTTTGATGGACCTCGACGGGAAGACAATGGCCGGTGGTGCTTCGTCATATTATTATGTAGCATCATTTTAAAACTATTATAAACATTTTTATAAAAATACTACTGCAGCAGCTCAGTGTGTGCCACTTGCCACCATATGTCCGCCAAAGTTTTATTGAAATTTGCCAAATATAAATATATAAACAATTAAAGTATGAGGCCTCTGAAGAATAAACTGTTTTAAATGTTGGACAGTGTATTATATACATATATGACACAAAAAAATAGATTTTTATACAAGATTTAATAATAAAAAGTAGATTTTTATAATCTATAGTAAAATAAAGTACAATTTATTATAATTTAACAAAACTCGTTTTATTTTATAAAATTATCTTTCGTGTTTTTAGGGAATCAAAATCATCGATAATTCTGTCTATGTCTAACAATTGTCTTACTTTGATTTCAATCGAGTGTATACATAAATTGCTCAGTCTGTTCTGAGCCATTGAAGATCTCCTAAAGTTTTTGACCATTTTAAGCTTGCTGGCGAATCTTTCCGCTGAAGTGGTAGCTACTGTAATTCTATATGCTGTGTCCACATGTTCTTAATTTGCTGTCAAATTTCATTACAAACGGTTAATTTTTAAAAAATTCTCATCCAAAGGCACAAACAATTTTTTTGAACTGAATATCCCACTTAAAAAAATGGGGTCATTAGTATATTTGTTCGCAAGGTCCATAGAATATCTACTTAGCTTAGTTTCATCTAGTGATATTATATTCGAAACAATAAAAAAATCAAAATCTTGTTACACCTTCCGAAGTTTTTCAAATCTCCAGTTGTTGTTCGATTCTTGTGTGAACAGTGTATGTAATACAAAATTTCTCAGCTTCATTTAGATTAGCAGAATCATCAGAAGCTTCATATTAAAATTGTTTCAGAACTATTGTTTTTTTCCCTTAAATAAAGGCTCTATATTCAACGACTTAGCTAGATTTATACTCTTGTTAAAAAGTCCGAAACTTTTCATATTTTATATTGATTATCGTGTTTCTATTAGATTACTAACAAAATAAACAGTTTTTACCTGTAGCAATTTATTAACGCTGTCTATTTCCTCCAAGAGATTACTCCACACTATTAAGCTGCAGGTAAAATTATAATCTTTCAGTTGTTTTGTTTTTATGCTCCTGAGTATGCTTCCTGATATTTTCTAATTTGTACAAGCTATTCTAGAATCTTAAAGATCTTTAGCAATTGTTTCTACACTGTAGATAAAGCTTGTTTTTTATATGGTCACTATATTTCTTCAAAGACACAAATTCGACATAAGAAAATTCATTTAATTCGAGATTGGACTCCTTTATATTTTTCAGTAATATTCGCGCCATTGTCATAACATTGAACTCTGAAATACTGAATATCGAGGTGGTCAGCCTACAATTTGCCCAAAATTTATATTTAAAATTTGTTAAAAAAAATATTTTTAGTTCAAATTTGTAAAGACGTTTTTGGCGCCCCCTGATTTTACCATCTGGGGCCGCTGCACCTTCGCTAACCATTGCGTTTTTGTTTTTATGATAGTTTTCGAATATTATTTTTGTGTGCAATGATTTGTATCATAGTTTTAGTGGGTTTTTTTTAATGTTTTAAATTAAAATTGTACAAATTTTCAGTAGTGACTTTACATATTATTGAAATTATTTTTTCCAGAAATGGAAGGCAGTTTTGAAAAGTAGACAGATTGATATGTAAGGATAAATGGATAATTTCTCTAAGAATTCACACAACATTATCACTCTTTTATAACTTAGAACCCCAAATATAGTGATATATTTATTTTTAAATAATTAGATTACTCGAAATATGAATATCAGGTAAAAGGATAACAACGCCTGTATAATAAATAAATGTTTTTATAATTTGTTAAAAAAAAAGTTACGTGCAGTAGATCAATTCACTTTATGACAGCACTGAGCAAAATTAAACACGCCTAATTATCAGATAAATATTACGAGTAGATATTTTTAATAAATATAAAATTCATTTTTAAAGATTAATTGTAATATTTTGCATAAAATATGTTGCAACAGTGGTTAATTATAAATTTATATGTAGCATGAAAAGGGTTAAAATGAAATATTTGTAAAATATTTATTGCTGCTAATTTTTGCTACCGCATCACTGCTATCGATTTACAAAAGAATTGTTTTATTTTTTACAATTACCTATTCTAACTTTTATGAATTGTAAAAAAAACTTTAGATATAAATTGACATGTTTATTATATTTGATGAGGTAACAAGATAAGTTTATGCATTAAAAACTCATTTCTTAATTCATTAAAAACAGCGCCGCGCACGGATGTTTTATTGATTTTTTTTCAACGCGGCTAAGAGGTTAATGTTAATATAGGGATTAAGCGTACTTTATTGATTTAAGTTGGCATCACTGCATTTCTCACATACACACACACATTCGTAGTTAGATGTTTAACCCGCTACGACCCAATTAAATTATTTTTTAATTTTAAGTGTTTTAAATACGAGAGCGAACACAAACAATATCAGAAAAATTATATGATTACCGTGAAATAAAACTAAAATATATACAACCACATTTAATGGTTTATTTTTTTCATGAACTGCATCAATTATTTTCGAATAATTTAATGAAGTATTGTGTCATTTAAATTTTTTTATTAACTTTTCAAAATAATAAGGCTTCGTATATTAAAAATAATTGTGTTATATATAATTCATAGTTGAATAATATTTTGGAAAATATGTAGATGAAAGAAAAAGTTAAAGAGGCAATTTGGAACCAGCTGCGGAATTTTCACATCGCACTTGCATGATTTTGTATACAGAAATACTTATCAAAATGAAGATATATTCAAAATTTTCATTATTCTTTTAAAGATAATTACCAACAATAAAAAATCTTGATTTTATTTACTTCATCATTTATTCTTTATTCATATGCCATGGTTAGATTTAAAAGCTAAAATAAAAATAGTCACGGATCGAAGTGGGTTAAACGTCCAACTACGAATGAGCCAACTAAACCAGTATAATAATAATACGCTAAAACCCTAAATTACCAAAAAATCATTTCTCAATTCATTAAGAACTTGGTTTCGCAAAAAAGGGAGTTGACCTTTTTTACCTCACCAACATATTGCATACCAACCTAGTATATCTCAGTATTCCAAAATGTAAAATTTTTCCGAAATTACCTTTTTTAGCTGTCCCGGTTTCCAGTTTTACAAATACAGTAAACCTACCCGACGTAATGGCGGACAAGCCCCAGCCGCGGATTACACGCCCTGCCGTCACAAAATGCCTCAGTGTTGCTACACGTGAAAACCATCCCTTATTATATGCTTATAAATTATATTACACATAAGAATTTATATTTATTATATAATCTGGTGATTAATACTAACTTGTTGCTATTCATTATATTCGATTGACTTACTCAATTAGTAAAGATTTACTCCGTTTACACCTGTCAGGTTACAAGTAAATATTGCGCCCATGGCAAAGCCTTAATCTGCCCCCCCCCCCGAAATTTTATGAACTGCTATTTTTTATAGTGGCAGTACAAGTCGTTAGTGCCCTTGCCTACTTAAATAAAAGTATTCAAGTTATTCTGGTTGTGGAATCTGCGTATAAGGTTTCCCATTACATGCGTAAACTATCATTTTTTCGCAAAATCTTCAATAAAGTGGATGAACACAGCTTAAATTGATGTGCACGATGATGAATCGACTCATTCGGGTTCTCCTTAATAGCAGAAACAACTTCTTCGAATTACTTAAAAGATTTCAAAACGGTTCATTTTTTGAAAATTCTCATCCAAAGGCAGGTACAATTTTTTTTGAACTGACTATCTCACTTAAAAATTCAGTTTATTCATATATTTGATCGCAAGATCCATAGAATATCCACTCAGCTCAGTTTCATCTAGCGATATTATTTTCGAACCAAATTGAAAGTCAAAACCTTGTTACACCTTCCAAAGTTTTTTAAATCTCCAGTTGTTGTTCAATTATTGTGTCAGCAGTGTATGTGTATGTAGTACGAAATTTCTCAGCTTTATTTAAATTAGCATACTTATCAGAAACTTTATGTTCAAATTGTTTCGGAACATTAGTTTCCTTTTTTCCTTAATATAGGGTCTATATTCAACGAGTCAGCTAGATTTACACTCTGTTGTTAAAGTCCGAAACTTTTCTTTTATTATTATGATTATCGTGTTTCTTAATGTTTCTATTAAATTACTAGCAATAGAAACAGATTTTTCTGTAGTAATTTATTAACGCTCTATATTTTTTTAAAGAGGTAACTGCACACTACTAAGCTGCAGATAAAGTCATAATATTACAGTTGCTTTATTTTTTATTGCTCCTGAGTATTTCTTAATATTTTCCAATTTATACAAGGTCTTCTAAAATCTTAATGATCTTTAGCAATTATCTGTACACTAGATACACCTTATTTTTGATATGGCCAGCAACAATTGCAATGTTTCTTCAAAAACACAAATTCACCATGAGAAAATTCCAATAATTTGAAATTGCACTCCATTACATTTTTTCAGTAATATTCGCGACACTATCATAAAACTGGGCTCTGCAATATTTTCAGAAGTGACTTGCGACATATTTTCTAAAATATGATTTTAGAAAATATGTCGCAACAGTGGCAAATTATATATTTATATGTAGTGTGTAAAAAGTTAAGATGAAATATTTTTAAAATAATTATTGCTGTTTCTAATTTTTACTACCGCGTCGTTGCGATCGATTTATCATAAAAAAAATATTTTTATATTTTACACCGAATGTTTGACACCTTTTCTAATTCTCATTATTAAAAAAATTATAAATTGAAATATTTATTATATTTGATATGGTAACACGATAAGTTTTTACATTAAAAACTCATTGTTTAAAATATTAAAAACAACGCTGCGCACGAATGTTTTATGGATTGTATTTAAACGCGGCTAAAGTGTTAATTGTTCAATTAATTTTATATACATATATATCATTTTTCTCATGCTCAGTATTGTATATGTTTTGCCCAAATATCGAACGCGTTTGTTTGTTATTATTCGTTTGACAGCTAGTCGGCGTAAAACTGCTACAATGTCATTTCCATGTTTTTTAAAAACCGGTATTATGCATATTTATAAATTATTGTGTAAAAAATATTTTATTCTAATATCTTTCCGCATAGTATTATCATAAAAAACACTAAATTTGCAGAACCTGTCGTCGAAATCGAAAATGAATCATTCAATACTATCGACGCGATTGATCCTAAAATAAAAATATCATATTCTTTTAAATGTAAAGATGTAAAAATAGAATACGATACCACTGAAGAATGCAACATGAACGGACTAGATGATATGATCGAAACTGGTAGAGTATAAGTTTTTCTTTTGGTTACCTTACATAATTTTTAGCACAGAAATAAATTAATTTGTAATATATGTAAATTACCCGTTAATTTTGGGTGTATCATAAGTTTAAGTTTTGGATTATGTATATGGATAAAGTAATTTTTTCTTGTACTTTCCTATTATCCAGAATCATTTTTTTAATATTATTATTTTTGATCTGGGTTGCTTAGATTTTTTTCAAGTTAAAGAATCGTGTTAGAAACTTAAACCATAGAGAATATTTAAAAAAAATGGCTTCAAAGAAAAATAGCAAAAAGTTAACTCCACATTTGTTTTTGACTAAAAAAATATTTTGGTTTATATATTATACAATGTGTAAAACTAAATAAGGTTCTCTTAGTACAATACTATTTTTTTCCATTGATGATTGAAGAAGATATACTATCTATATTCATGTACATAGATTGTCTCCCAAAACCTTATCTTGAAGCTTATTTGTCAGAAATTTGTTAAACTGACAAATTCGATTATGGCTAAAATTTTCCTCGCTGACTTCACTGATATGGACTGTGTGTCTAATGCTATTTTTTCAATTTCTGCTTTCATTGAGTTTTATTATATTATAATTAACCATAAACATATGGAGCTATTTTATCTTTAAGGCATAAAAATGTTGCTTTACATGGCCATCTTTATCTGTTATTGTTTTTAAATGACTGAATATTGTTTCAGAATCTCACGATGTTAAAGATATACTCAACGCAAATACAATCAATCCGAATATCTTATCTAATGAAAGTACAAAAGATAGTACCAATTGTGATAATGATTATTATAATTCTAAATGTAGCAAATGTAAAAAAATATTAAAGAATAGAAAGAGCTTAACGCAGCATATAAAAACTCACATTGAATCTTGCGACTACGAATGCGACAAATGTGGAAAGGCTTTTAAAAACAGACAGTACCTTTTACAGCATATGAAAATTCATAGTAAATCTATTTTTAAATGTAACAAATGTGATAAATCTTTCAAATTTAAACTTGGCATGATGCGGCATATTCAAACTCACAACGACTTTTATAACTTTAAGTGTAACAAATGTGATAAGGCGTTTAATTCTGAACGCAATCTTTCACTGCATATGAATTATCATAGCGATTCTGCCGAACATAAATGTGACGAATGTGGTAAAGCGTTCAAGATTAAAAGTCGCCTTTTGCGGCACATGATGATTCATGTCAACTCTTACAACTACGAATGCGACAAATGCAGTAAAGCGTTTAAAATTAAATGGCATCTTACGCGACATATGAATGAAGTTCATGGCGACTATCACAACTTTGAGTGTGACAAATGTGAAAAATCGTTCAGGACTAAACGTAATCTTATGCAGCATATGAATTATCATATCGATTCCGGAGAATACGAATGCGACAAGTGCAGTAAGGTGTATAAATTTAAAAGTCGTCTTCTAAAGCACATTATGATTCACATGAATTGCTATAATTTTGAATGCAAGAAATGTGGTAAATTGTTTAAAATTAAATCTAGTCTTACGCGCCATTTAAATGAAATTCATCATGAATCTTATGATTTTGAATGTATCAAGTGTAAAAAATTGTTTAAATCCAAACGTAGTCTTGTGCGTCATAAAAACGAGGTTATCTGTGATTCTTACAAACAATGACTTCCCTAAATTAATTTCGCAATGATTTTTATCTGTAAATTGTTATGTACCTGTACTAGTACTAATCTATAAATGGTTTTCCAGAATCCCATTTAAAATATGTTGCTTCTAAGAATGAATATCTAAAAAAAAATGTTGTTAATGTTTGCCATATTTCAGAGTTTATTTATACATACATATGTGCATTTCTGTTAATTGTTATTTGCTTAAACTAATGTGTTGAATTTTTATATATTTTTTATATTATCTATAACCCTCAGGGTTTCCACAGTAATAAATGATTTTTTGTATATAAAACATGATACTTGTAAATAAAATTAAGAATCTAAATAAAAAAATACATAATAATTATGTTATGTCTAAGATGACGCTTTTTTATTTGGTGTGGGCCGATTCAATCCCTTAATTCGTCCCTGATGGTAACCCTAGAGCTTCAACAGAAAGTAGATGTTGTGATTTATTTGGAACATTGTTAACAACACCTCTTGCGACAGTCGAAGCGAATGGTAGTGGAGTTGTGATTCCATTAAACGTTGATGCCGGTGTATGGGGCCTTTTTATATGTTTATTATGACCAAATCTTGGCGACACTCTAGTAACATTAGCGTGACGAACTCTCTTCAGCTGGCAAATTTTGCCAGGCTCGCAACAGCCGGTTGCGAGCCTGGCCTATTTCCTCGTTCACCGAATATCATTTCATACTCAACATGTAACTGTAATAACTTTTCAAAATAAAACACTACTGCAGCGGCTCAATCTGTGTCCAATTGCCACCCTTCGTCTCCCGTCACCAAAACATCAAGCGGCCATTGTGTAAATAAACGTTTACTTTCATTAGTCTCAAAGATCTGTTGAGATGGCCATCCCAAAAGGGTCAAGGTAATTAACCCATCGTATTAAAATAAATGTTTGCTATTTTTATAAGCATTTGATTTTACGTATTAGTCGTGTTGCATCAAGGATCAAGAGAGGACGTCATTCACATTTGTATTTAATCTGAGCTATATATTTTTTCAGGTATTTAATTGTTATTTACTTTTTTGGCGAACGGATGGCAATTACACACAGATTTAGCCACTGCAGTAACATTTTTATTAAAAAGTTTATAATGCGAGTGAACGGTGAACGAGGCACCACCGGCAGTTGTCTTTCCGTCGAGGTTAACCAAAATAATGTGTAGCCCTCCGCCGCCATCACGTTAATGTTACCAGAGTGCCGCCAAGTTTTAGCCATAATAAATGAATATATAAATAAGCTCCAGCACTTTATTTATCATTATTATTCTTAACTTTCACGTGTATATGCTATACCGATTTGTCAGAGAATTTCGCCAAAGAGAAATAGGTGAATATATCGGCCGGTGAGTATATCCAGGCCTGCTGAAGGGGGGGGGGAGAAAGACAAATTCCCAGAGCCCGTTCTCTTTGAGGGGCTCGACTGGAAAAATCATAGCAAGAATATATGTATAAAAAAAATAAAAACCGACCTCAAATAAGGAATCTGAACTAAACTACAGTTGTTTGAGATGTACCTATGTACTGATGTATTACAGGTATAAGTTCCTTCAGCCCTTTTTATACATAAAAAATACGTAAAATGAATTTACAACTAAATTAATTAGCAAATGTTTATAAATTAACTCACTACTCAAAGTATTAACCTGTCTCATTGCCACAAAAAATATATAATATAGTAAATCAAATGTAATTATAATTAATAAAAAGTAACTCACGGTAATATTTATATTTATATATTTTTTAAATCAATGAATATAAATATGTATTTATTTTACATCTATATTTTTTCCGCATGCTCGAAATTAAAAACGTTTTGGCCAAAGTTTGAGCGATTTGTTGTTTGACGTTTGACAGTAGTAGACGAAGTCTTCACAATGTCATTCCCGATTTTTATAAAAACCGGTATATTAATAATCATCATTCCTATTTACTTGTACAAATTATCTAGTTTTACTATTTATTGTATATGAACATAAAAATATGTTTATAATATTTTTATTATTAAATTTCTTATAAGATACCATTAACTCGCTAACTTTATAGAACCGCACATACAAGATGACGATGAAGCGTGTAATCTCATAGACTGTAAAATTAAGGTAAATTAAATTTATGTAATTTAAATTATGAAAAAGTTGAAAATATCAAATTTTTTATTTCTTGTATTTTTGTAGCTTGAAGATATAAAGATAGAGCACGATAGCGCTGAAGAATGGAACGTTAACGAATTAGACGATACGATCGAAACAGGTTATAAATTTGACTCCGATTACCCTGTACAAAAAAGATAACTCGATTTATTTTAGATAAAAAATTACATGCTTTTTTCAGCTTTTCATTGAGCAAGTTCTCGTTTTTTTGAAAAAACATATTTTTTATTTGAACTAATCGTTTAAAACATTTATTTTGACTAAACTCTAAACATTCATTATTTATTAGTTAATTCTTTAATTTGCATTTTTTGCATTATCAAATTTCAGTACGGGTATAGTTTATAAATTCACTTTAAAGTTTGTTGTAGTCACCTAGAAAGTAGATGAAAATACTTTCTGGTAATTATTACATCCTCATTTGTAAGAATTACCCCTTAATAAGATTAAAATTATTTAAAAAAAAATTGTTGATATTAAAAAAAAATAACCATACAGTTTAAATCAGTTTTTATATCTACAATAAAACTGGGTTGAATATTTTGTTGTATAGTTTTATTATATCTAATAAAATAGCCATATGTTAGAATATTTTATAGTCCCCCAACTACACGCACCCAAATAGCACGTTCTCAATTTACCGTGTTATTGGGGGGGCTACTGTACTTTTTTCTATACTTATGTTTATTTAAATTTATTGTTTCAGAAATACATGATGTTAAAGATATACTTAACAGTAATAATATCAACCTGAATATTGTATCTAATCGACATTCAAAAAATATTAATGTTAATCATGTTAATAATAATAATACTAGTGCCAATGCAAACAATGATTCAAATAATTTTGAATGTGCCGAATGTGGAAAAACTTTCTTATTTAAATATCGTCTTATTCTACACACAATGATCCATGATGATTTCAAATGCAACAAATGTGGTGCAGCGTTCAATATTAAATCTCATCTTACTCATCATATAAACGAAATACACGGAAATTCTCATAAATTTCAATGTGATAAATGCAAGAAATTCTTTAAATATAAATATACTCTTTCAAAACACATCAAAAGTCATATCGGCAAATACGAATGCGATAAATGCAAGAAGGCGTTCAGTACTTTAATTGACCTTTCACAGCACAAATGCAATCCTATCGATTCCTATAATTTTGTATGCAATAAATGTGATAAAACGTTCATACGTCAATCTAGTCTCAGACGTCATATGAACGAATCTCACCGAGATTATTGTAACTTTGTATGCGAAAAATGTAAAAAATCGTTCAAGTCTAAACGTACTTTTTCAAAGCATATGAGTTATCATATTGGAGAATACATGTGTGATAAATGCTATAAGGCGTTCATGAATGAACGTGATCTTTCACAACATAAGTGCGTTAGTAGTACATCTTATAATTTTATATGTAAAACGTGCGATAAAGCATACAAAAATAAATCTAGTCTTAACCGCCATATGGAGCAAATTCACCAAAATTGTTACCATTCCGATTATGAACTTTCACAGCATATAGATTCCTATAATTTTAAATGCGATAAATGCGGTAAAGCGTACAAAACTAATATTAGCCTTAAGCGCCATAAAGAGCAAGTTAACTGTGACTCTTACAACTTTGAATGTTACAAATGTAGAATATTATTCAAAACTAAACATAGTCTTTCACTCCACATGATTAGTCATATTAAGAAATATTAATGTTTTAATTGCGGTGAGGCCTCGATAACATTCTGAGGCATGTGTATGCTTATAATTTTAAGTTACAGATTCCTATATTTTTTAATAAAATAATGGTAAAGCCTTCGAAATTAAATCTAGCCTTATAAGGTTCACATATTTGTATCAGGGTTATAAAAGATGTAATAATTTACTATTCCAATGTATTGTTTTTATTATAAATAAAATTATTTATCATTATTTTGCGTTTTGTCTCTGCACATTAAATATTATCTAATATAATCAAGAACTAATTAAAAAAATATTTACTAATTAATTGTCAAGACTACCCATAATTGTTGCATGAAATTAGTTAAAACGGTTATGAATTTGTGTTTCGAATTCTCTAATGTAAAATTCTCCAAATTTTACATTAAATAATTCATTATTTTATTATACTAATTTATTGAACTGGTAATTGAATTCACAATCTCTTAATGTTGTAATAAATTATTTTTTCTGCTATCTGCTATATTTCCATATTTATTGTGTAGATATTTTGAGTAAGATTAATTAATGTTAGACGGTACCGTCGAAACAAAAAGCATTTGTTTAGCTCAACAAAGGTTTCGTTTATAGAGGCTCACACGGAAACTATTTTTCTCATATTTTTTACGTACCTAATTATAACAAAATTGTCATATTAGCCATATAATAAATAAAATAAAATAAAACTGCAGGTTTCATTCATCTCCAAATTTATTTAAAAATATATTTATTTACATTACAATTTGTCTAGTATTGCAACTAAGCTAATAATTTTCACTTCACACTCTTATGTATCACAATTTTTCACTATTATTTGTTTATTTTTTGTTATTAGTACAATCTTTATAATTAACATCTAGTTTGTTCATATTGCACCATACCATTCCAAATACATTATAACATTTCTCAGGTGTATATATTTAATAATATATTATTTTCAGTAGTCAAGTTTCGTATTGATTGACTATAACTATTTTTCCTTCTCGATTCTATGGTATACGCATAAATTACATTTACAAAATAATGGAACGTGATTATAGTTTTTCATTTTAATTTATTAATTTTATTTTATTCAATGCGTTGTACATGTATCAACATACGAATGGCCATCTTTGCCTTTAAATCCTAAGGCTGTTATTTATTTAGTGACTATTTAGGCGGCTTATATATACGTTTATAATACTGTAACGACGCGTACTATTATATTATACGCTTATTCTTATCAATCTAAAGTTAAAATAATATTTTTTTATATATTGACAATGACTATAACACAATTTGACTTGATTCATTTTGCTTCTCGATCTATTTTTATCATATTTTAAATAATAACAGGCACGAAAGAGGTAGTTAATGAAAACAATGCAACTGTGAAGATTCTAAAGAATAATAAAAAAGATCAACACTAACATTTATAGAGAGTGTAGTTTTAGATTTACGGCCTGCGTTTCATTACAAATATATTTTTTTGTAAAAATACATATTATCTACGCTCATAGGAAGTCTTTTCTTTAAGAATATATATATCTTTAAAAATATTGTCTTTCAACTCACATTAAGTACTTTTATTTAATTTTGTGTTAAGTTAAAATCAGAGTCTGATTTTACGATATGTCATTTAGATGTATTTATCAAAACTGATTGACTCTGATTCAAACTTATGAGTATCATCAAAGACTTAATATCATTACAAAAAATATTAATTAGTGCATTGTCATCAATTTTATGTAATACACAAAAATCATTAAAAGCCACGCTTAATAAATGAATACAAAAATGACATAAAAAAACTGATGACAGCCGAAATTTTTCAGACTGTTAATTAAATTTTTCACTTGGTGAGATTCAACTAAAAACTAAACAATAAAAAGCTCATAGTTAAAATTAAAGATAATCGTTAAATTTAATAAAAACATTGATAAAAAAAATCAATTTATACATTATTAAAGACTTAAGGACTATAAAATAAATTATTATATAAAGAAAACAACGTTCTTAATTAATTTAAGCAAAGTTCAAATTAACAGCACAACCTTTTTTTAATAAAAAATATTTAGTAGCAAATTTTAAAAGGAAAATACATGCACAATTTTGTAACAAAATAAATTATCACAAACAAACGTATTGTAACATTTCTTTCTAAAGTGTCAAAGACCAGCTTCGACGTAGCAAAAAAAAATATATAACCCCAGTTGAATTTTTTCAATATGATTGTATCCATACACTATAAGGCTCAATCAAGACTACAACTATACGACATGTAATTAAACAATAAATAAATAATTAAAAAATACAGTAACTATATAATACACAATAAAAAAAGTATATAACATTAATATACATATGATAATAATAAAAAATGATAAAGCTGATACTCTTCTTTATATTGACTATGTGTAGACACAAAACGAAAGGCCATCCCTTATATTTGTATATATAATTTTTGATAATTGGCATATACGATCCTCAAAATCAGCACCAAGGTTATCCAATAGTTTTAAAAAATATATATCCACTGTCTGAATATATCATTTTGTTTAGATTATTATCTTATTGAATTATTATCGTTGAATCTGCGCGTTTTATTCTTCGCTAGATGCATCCACTAATATGAATGCAACTCCGAGGAAAATTGAACCGAGGAGATCACCTAAGGATGTCAGGTAAGGAATGGCAGAATTGTCTGGATCCATCTGGCACTTCCACATCTGATGGACGATCACGTGAGCTATGTAGAGTAGAACCATAACCTTAAAAGATATTTTTTTGATTATTACTGCATATAAATGAGGTACTTTATATTTCATATCACATAAAATAACATGAAAAACCTAGGAAATAATAATATTAATTATTTACTCTAGATAGAAAATAAAGAAATCATTGTTCCATGTGAGATTTTAACCCACTACCTTAAATTTATAAACAATGGCTTTCACCACTGTAATTTAATTAATTGATTATTTTTTTTGTTATAGTCGCTTTTATTATTAAAACAGTTAATTTACTGTACTATAAATTGTGTAATATAATCAAATTGTTCATAACAAAAATACTACATACATATATATACTTTATATAATAATATTTTAAAATGTACGAAACACAATGCCCGACATCTATTCTTATTTGTTTATAATGATTATTTTTGGATAAATATTTATATTTTTTAAAACGCATAAAAGTAATTTATTGTAGTTAAATAATGAGTTGTAAGTTACACTAATATAGCTAGTATATTAACCCTTTCAACGCAAAGCCTAACATATGATGAGCAACATATTATACTCGTAAGCATTTTTTAAACATGAAAAATATAAATAAATATTTTACCTGCAATGTAGCGCACACCACGTAAGCAATTCCAAAGCCAGCTGAGATAGTAACGACCGAATTAGCCATATAATCGGCGGCGAACAAGAATATGATTTGACCGATAAATGCTAACGCTATGAGCATCCTTGCAGTTTTGGCAGACGGTGCTACAATAAATTACAATAGTGTTAAAATCAGATTGATTAGTACAAGAACAGCATTTTTTTAATGCATGTACTTACTTTCGAGTAGCAGAACTTTCCACGGCCATTCCCAAACTTTGGATTTCTCCGGCAGCAAGCCGGGAATAGATCCCCTGTGCAAGTTGGTGGATATCCTCGAGGATTGTACAGATACCAAGTTTCCCCCTATACCGTTTATGATCGGTTGAAATACAACAAACTGTTCGAACCTGTCGACAGCTTGATCGAGGACCATACCACCTAACCTGTTAACAAAAAAATAAATAAGTTGAAGCATGAAAAACAATAACAATGTGTATTGAGATTTTTGCTTGCTCTATTCAGTTTCTTTTAAAAATATAAATAATTGTTTTTGTTGCACAAGCAATTTCTGGGTTAACAACGCTGGTGAAACCGGCGTATGCAAATACCTTTAACCCTTTGTTTGCCGAAATCCAAAATATCAGTTTTTGCTATGTTAGCATCATTGAAGAATCGAATACATCTCAGTGGGTTTAATGGTATATGCTTCAGATTTATTTTTATTATTTTTTAATACTGATCTTATAAGGCTCAGCAACCAAAGGGTTACAGCAGTGCTACTCAGATTTTCTCATATAACAAACTGGTATTTTTTTCACTTCTAGTCAGGGACCTTAATATATATGCATTAATTTTTAAAAGTTATTTTATTCCAAGAAAATTACAGAAAAATTCTTGCATTTAGTTGGTCCGACTTAACCTTTTAAACGCCGCAGACTATTAATACAGGCTGCGAATTTTCTAGCAAAAACAAAATCTATTGAAACCATTTTTTTCGAAAATGTATCGATGGTTATATTATGATAACATATAAAATAAATATACAATTTTACATGTGTGTGTCGAATTCAAGCCAAGGTTGTCACATATCTAATAAAAAAATCAAATAATAATAAAATATTGTAAAATATATATTTGAAAAAGAATTTTATTTGTTTTTTTAAATACAGACATTTAAAACCTAATAAAGGTCATCTAAATAAAATCGGCTTGTTTTCAATACACGGACAAAACGTTTTTAGAAATTGCTCTCTTGAGGCATATTTGTTTAATATATCTATTGGCCAGTGATTCCCAGCCATTTTGTGTTACTTAGTTTTTTAGGCTACTTACTCCCAGCGGAAGTTTTAAAACCTAAAATGCGTCTGCACCGAATTTCCGGCGGATGTGTAAAATATATTTTAACGAAATACTAAATAGCCCGTGAATCGTAAATATATTGGCTAATTGTGTTAGTCAACTTGTTTCAAAATGGTAGATATTGAAAAAATATTAAAAAAAACTGTATAAAATAAAACTATGTTTAAAAAAATTTAGAGAAAAAATAGAGGTATTTAAAAATGAATTAAAAACTCCAAGAAAAGAGTAAGGGGATAAAAATGTCTTATAATCGAATTTTTTTTACATACACCGAAATCTACTTAATTCTTGCGGACTTTTTCGGATGGATTTTTTATTTATTGGTTAGCTTTTAGCTTCTGTTTTGACGAATTTTAACAAAATTAACATTTTAGTTGAAGTTTTAACATCTGGTTTGGATTAAAAAAAAAACAGACTTGCTTGTTGATCAGAAACAGTGAACACCCCATGAACTCCTCGACACATTTACATTCAAACAACCTATTTTAGTATATAATGATGTAACACAATAATTAGCAGTTACAGAAAAAAATGACCTCTTAATTCAAATTGTTCGAAAGATATTCTCTGTAAAATTTCAAATATCCAAGATGAGCTCTTTTCAAAACTCCGTTTGTCAATAAAAATATGATTGGTTTGTTTATAAACCAACTTTTAAATATACAATTCTTGAAAGATTAAGAATCGCTGGTACATTTTTACTAATATTTTAGAATATAGGTCTATAATTATGTTTAGTGTTTCAGTCAAATCGAGAATTTTCATTTCTCAAGAAATTTTATAGAGCATTTTTTAATACATAAAATTTAATTTATACGAATATTTTTAAAAGGTTTACAACCATTGCTCTTTTTATAACGCTGCATGAGTGAAGGCAGGTTCATGCCTAATATGCATACTTCTAGGAAGGTCTGAGAATGACAAAAAATTGTCAATTCATTTGCATATTCTTATTAAATTGCCTATTGATGTTTCTCACAATGTGCTCAACACTTCAAGAAACTGTTCTCACCGAAAGCCTGATGGATTGAAATAAGGTTTCAACTAGTGTTTCTTCTCGAGAGAAATTTAAAATCGAGAATACTTATATCTCGAGAAATTTTATAAAGCATTTTTTATTATATAAAATTTAATTTGTACGAATATTTTCAAAAGGTTTGCAACCACTGCCCTTTTTATAACGCTGAATAAGTGGTTCATGTCTAATAGGAATACTTCTTGGAAGGTTTTAAGAAAAACTAAAAATGACAAAATATTTGTAGCAAATTTTTATCACTTGAACTCGCCTTATTTTTGCTTAAGTAATAAAGACACTCAGATAAGAAAACTTTCCGAAGGTGTTCAAGGTGACCAACATTTTTTTTTACGTTTTTCATTACTTTAACCGGCCGGCGGCTTTATCTTTGCTTTGGTGATCTAAGAACACGTTCCGATAAGAAGAAATTATGCATGGGGATCAGCAGAATGCAAAACGATTTCGGGCTATTTTTCTTTTTCGTTAATCCAAAAAGGTTTTTTTTATATTGTTTTTGTAAAGTACCAACAGCTGTTATTGACAATTCAGCTGTTATTGAAAATTCAAGAGAAATTATTTAATGAAAGAAACCAGACATTGATGTCATTAATTAAATATTTGCTAAATCCAGAAACTATCTCCAGTCAAAAAAATTATTCTTCAAAAGCAGAAATATGTAAAATAGATTATTTAATGGCTCGACTTATTTTAAGAACCCTCGCGATTAAATCATTAGAATCCATTAAAGAAATTGAAAATTTATATTGTATAGCAAGAGTGATCCTCAAATCAAAGTCCATACTTGTAGAAAAGTATAACATAAAATATGATTATAAATTAGACTCACCCGCTAATGAACAGGGCGCTAATCACAGGCGTCCAACCGGTGTATAACACCGACCTGGTGTATTTATTATGAAGCACAACATACACCCACACGGGCAAAATCATCAAATATAACGCTAGCACTACGCACGGTAGCCATATATTATTGTCGAACACTGAAACAAATAGAACATGCATAAATTTAATAATATTATATAAAATATTTTATATAGTCGATTTATACTCACTTAATACTTTATGTAAATAGGAAGCCGTGATGGAGAGTACCGAGATTGAGACGACGTCTCCGATGGAAGCGGCCAATGGAGTGGCTAAATTATCGGGGTTCATCTTGAACCTGTGCGACAGTATGATAACGGTGACAAGAACGAAATCTGGAATCAAAGATGGGCAATGAATCGGATACAAAGATGCCGATAGGCGATTCAGCATGACTAAAAAATCACCTAAAACGAAACAGGTAGTTGTGGCCGTAAAAACGGCCGACGCCGTCAGCAAAAGAGCGTTGTTTATGCTGAACTCTTGATCGACTATAGCGTTCACGGCTATGGCGAACATGGCTACTATAATTGCGGCTACTATGGCTTGAACCTGATTGAAAAAAATAAAATAAACAATTAAAATTATGCATGTAATCATATAGAGGTTTAAGAACATTCATCGTTGATATAATTCAATAGTATTAAGTTTAAAAAAAATGAGTCAAGGACGTCAGGTATGGGAATTTATCTCCCCTTGAATTTGACTAGAAAAATGCATGTCATTTAATTAAATACTATGAATCTTAATGAAATCGTTAGAAAAAGCTGCGATGATTCTAAACCAGAAATCCTCGGAAAATCTAAAAAAAATATTTTTAATTTTAAATATGTCATTTCAGTGAAATCATATCGGAATACATTTTCACCGGTAGATATATATTTTTACCAGTGAAAATATAATTTATCTGGCAGGTGCTAGTAAATAGTAAAATATACATTTACATACTTATCATTATGAATTTTTCAATGAAGTTATATTTTCACTAGTGAAGTCCAAATATATTTTTACCAGTAGATACATATTTCTACTAGCGAAAATATAATTTACTGATAGGCGCTAATATGCTGCTCTAAAATGTCTATTAAACTAAATTTGACAGTTGCGAAACGTCTATTTTCTGTTCAAACCCAAATCTAACGTAATGAAAGTTTTAAAACTAATTATAATTTTAGATCTTTCATTAGGTCAAGACCAAAATACAAACTAAGCCAACTCATCTCAGGGAAAATAATTACAGACAGACATTGCATCTCACATATTGCTCTATAGTTTGTCTGCATTTCAATATTACACTGTTTTAAAAATATTATAGCTATCCTTACCGATATTACTATGGACTTCTAATATAAGAGGGCCGATCAAAGTATATACAAACCGAATTTTGGTCAATAGGAGGGCACAAAAACAATTATCACTTCGCAGAAGTCAAAAATTCACGGCAAAAGCAATAAAATCGTGTCGGCGCCGTCGCAGTAGGAACGCTCGTTACTGAGCGTTCCCTCTGCGATGGCGACGGCACGATTTTATTGCTTTTTTTTTTTGACTTCTGAGAAGGGATAATTGTTTTTTGCGCTCTCCTATTGGGTAAAATTCGGTTTATATGTTCCTCATTAAATTTGTGATATTATTATAAAAGTCGTAGTGTGAACGCCAGATTACTAAGCGTTCCCACTGTGACGGCACCACCGGCACGATTTATTACTTTTCACGTGAATTTTTGACTTCTGAGAAATGATCATTTTTTTGCGTTCTCCTATTGGTCAAAATTTGCTTAAGATATGCTTCATTGGTTGTAATATTGTTATAAAAATGTATCTGACAGGTGCTAGTAAATATTAATATATACATTTACATATTTATCATTATTTATTTACGTGCGATCTATAAATATTACAGGGAATGTGTATTTTTTAGTAAATAAGTCCAAATACATTTTAACCAGTAGATATATATTTCTACTAGCGAGAATAAAATTCAGCTGATAGGTGCAAGTGAAATTATACACTGCTCTATAATGTTCATGGAACTCAATTTGACAGTTGCAAAACGTCCATTTGCTGTTCAAACCAAAACCTAACCTACACAAATTAACCAAATCCAACTTGTTCTCAAATTAATTATAGTTTTAGAACTTTCATTAGGTCAAGTCAAAAATACAAACTAAACCAACTCATCTCTCAGGGGAGTATAAACGGAAGAAGAAGTACACAGATGGAACAATATTTATAGGAATATTGCAGAATTTAAAATATAAAGTCAATATAATTTTAAAACAGAATATCGATACAATTCAAAACCGAGGTTTAATGATGATGTTAAAAAAGAGATGAATCATATAAAATATTTCAAATAAAAAAAAAAAAAAATGAGTAGAATATAAAGTCTAATGAAAAATGTAAAACATACCAACAATGTAGAAATATGGCAGTCAAAGCATTAAGAATAGCTAAAAAATGGTATAAAAAGTCGATAAATGAAATAAAAAAATGTCCCAAATAAAATATGGAAAACAATAAAAAAATTAATTAATCCTACTCAGAAAAACGACATAATAAATATGGAGATTGATGGAAATATACATAAAAATCCTCCTAAAATAGCATAAAAATAAATACATACTACATTGAGAGTATAGAAAAGATGAATTCAATAGTTTAATAATTTAGTAGAATACAACAATGAAACATTGAATGTAAAATTTAGTAAATTTAAATCAATATCTTTGAAGAAGTTCACAACATAATTTATAAATTAAAACAAGGAACCAGTACTGATGTATTTAAGATGTGCTTGGAAAATACTTAGAACTAAATTGCATTATTTAGTAAATAAAGCACACTCCGAAGGAGAAATACCTGATAATTTTAAGATTGCTACTATTATACCTATACCTAAAATAAATAATAATAAAAAGGTTGAGGAAATGAGAACAATTAACATGTTGCTATGTATAGAAAAGGTGATGGAAGAAGTAGTAATGAAACATTTAAAGGATTTCATTATTTCTCAAAATATTCTATGTGAACAACAGTCGGGATTCAGATAAAAACATTCCAGAACATTACAGAACAAGCGGTTATTATAAACAAATCCATAAATACAATTCTATTTAATTTTCTTTATACGTCAAGGTTTCTAAAATAATGTATACCTGAACTAGAGATATATTTCCGATGACCATTGTAGTAATTTCTTTAATGCACGACATATTTCCAAGGTTCGCTTGCGTTGAAAGCCGCGACGCTAAGCACATATCCAGATTACCTGAAAAATAAATAAAATTGTTTTCATTATGTGCGGAAATTCCCAAATGAACTAAGGTATTCGATATAAAAATTAATAAAGAATGGCATGTTGTACCTTTTAGGCCTGATAACGATGGCACTAACACAAAAATGGCAGACACAGCCTGAAACACCGGCCATGACTGAAAGAAATAAACACTATTATTAATAATTCCCAATATACTATATTAAGTGTAAATGGATGATCACCTTCGCCTGATTCAATACGAGACCTGCGCCAATTGTGCCTATACCCGCAATGAAAAACGGCACCCCCACCTGAATCAGAGTGCTCCACCATTTTTCTTCCTTACCCTGAAACGAAAATAAATAATAAATAATAATAAGCGCACATAGTTCACATTCAGAGTGTAGAAGGAATAAATCCAAAGACAAACACTTAACCGTAAACGGTAGATTTTTATATTACTGGTCGTAAAAAAAAGTATTGCCGTCATAAACTTCCATTTTGAGACATCTACGAGGGATGTTCAATAAGATTTTACTTATAATAATCACTTAATTAGGTTAAACGTGCAATTTAATTGTGGCATAACCTATTTATTTATTTGATATAAAATCGTAAAAATCAATATCTTACATAAATTAAAAAATAAATGGGAAATTTAGAATGAAAAACCCATAGTCTCTCATTTTTTGTATTTTCTTGCAGTGTCTTTATTCTAATTCATAGTAATGCATTTAATAAAATAAAAAAACTTATTTGTTTAATTTATATAAAATAGTAGAAAATCAATATCATACATCAAATTAAAAGATAAATGGGAAATTCAGAATAAAATACCCAGTCTCTTAATTTTTTTGTATTTTTTGCGGTGTCTTTATTCTGATTCATAATAATGCATATTAAAAGTAGAAGCACAACTTCATATAATAAATAAGTGGCGGCTAACATGTGTTACACAGACGAAAAATAACGGAATTTCAATGGTGCGTCAAATCAGCAAGATACGAGATGATTAATTAATAAAAAAAATCATATAAATCTCGGAACTCTGTTTATCTTAAAAAAAGTTACAAGTTTCTAAAAACATATCATTTGGTATTTACTTTCTCAAACAAACACAGTAAATTGTTTACAAAGCATAACTTTCTCATCAATAAAATGGGGGTAAAGTCCTAAAAGTATTTCGCGCTGCTGTTTACCTATTATAAGTTCAGCGTACAATAAAAAAGATTTTCTGTAAGAAATGTATTCTGGGTAAACAAAGTATATTCAATTATTAACTGCTATAAAAAAAACGGTGATTCATATTTATCTGCTATAAAATCGTAAAAAAATAAAAGTCCACATTGAAAAAAGTAAGAGGAAAACTCAGTATGAAAAACCCCATAAGTCTTTCAAACATGTTTGGTTCAACGCCATTAATATTTTTGTATATTCTCATCAATAGACGGCAAAATCTTAACCCTAAAATAATTTTGCGCAGCTGTTTTTTGTTATATGTTTCACGTGCCAGAAAAACGATATTTAACGCATACAAAATTGCGAATGTGGGTGTATGTTGTAATGAATATGTGTTACTAGAAAAAATATATTTTCACTGGCATCTCAGTGAAATCATATCTCCGGTAGATACATAATATATTTCTACTAGTGAAAATATAATTATTTTGAGAGGTGCTAGTGAAATTATATGCTGCTCTCAACTGTCATTTAACAGGCTCTAAATATTATGAAAAAGAGTTTTAAATTTCGTTTAAAAAATAGTTATAGGACGACACATCACACGTTAAGGTCAAAATGTTTCGAATGTACGCGTACCAGATCATCCGCGCATTGAATAAATACAGTTTCACCAGTGAATTTATAAATCAATTGTTTCATACATTTTAACTGGCCTAATTAATAAAATTATATTCATATATTTAAAATATGACAGTTTCGAAACTTCAATTTGTTGTTCAAACCCAAACCTAACCTAAACGAATTAACCAAACCCAACTTAACAAAATGTTAATTAATTCGTTTAGATTAGATTTGCGTTTGAACAGAAAATGGACGCTTCGCAACTGTCAAATTGAGCACCTATCTGTTAAAATATGTTTTCGCTGGTATAAATATACTGGTGAAAATGTATCCGGATATGATTTTACTAATACAGTTTATGAAAATATATTTATACGAATACCTGTATATAAATTGCTTCATTCTATAAATAAAAACTCGAAGAGTAAGTTGCAAAAATCAATCTCTCAAACGTTTATACTTCAGAGCCCTTAACATGTATGAAGTTTCTCATCAATTGGTGAAAAAATCCTAATCTTAAAAGGGCTACGCGCAACTGTTTACTTAACGTATGGTAACGCATACCGAAAAACGATTGTAGTTGTATATAGAACATAGATATTCTTAATTATATCAATATTCATGTGTTTTTTATGACTCGTATTTTACGGGTCAGAATTTTAATACAGTTGTGGTCAGAATTTACATTAAAATGTCAGGATATAATATATATATCAGGATTTTTAATTATTAATTATTATAGTATATTGATTGGTATTTGTAAAGAATAGCCAGTATTTGTATTATATGATCTATACTTCAAGGTCAGTTTTATGTTGACCGATGGTCAGCATAATAGAGTTTTAGGGCAAACTTGTTTGGTTGGGCTCGCAACATTGTTAGATATCAGCACAACAAACCAAGCGTGCTCTTCGACGCCGCTCTGTCGTTATTCCCGCTTCGTTCGTCGTTCTAAATATCGATCACTGACACAAGATGTGCTTAACAATGTGTCATTACAATTACCTGTTGTGGATTATGGTCTATTGGTAATTTGTTGTTTTCTATGTCACCGTTGCCGCTGACTCCCGTAGCGCTGGTGGTCGCTGAGCTTAGCGACACCATGTCCAGAGTGGAGTTGCTGCCCTTCTCATCTGAAATGCATAATAAATAAAATTAATTTTTTTATAGTAGTAGGAAGTCTCGAAATGGCGTGAGTTCCGTGACAGACTCTCGCGTATTGAGTCAGCGTCAGACCTCGCCCCTATCGATCCAAAACGTTGCATTGTTATGTAAAT
The DNA here is from genome assembly GCF_051122295.1 of Plectrocnemia conspersa. Taxonomy (NCBI): domain Eukaryota; kingdom Metazoa; phylum Arthropoda; class Insecta; order Trichoptera; family Polycentropodidae; genus Plectrocnemia; species Plectrocnemia conspersa. Next base: position 2,625,723 of record NW_028277168.1, read on the forward strand.
TCGGATGTGAGACTATATAGGCTCGAGGTTATTATAAAAGGACGTTAGACAGATAAATCCTAATTAGAAAAGATTAAATATCAACATTACTTCCTGTATTAATTAACAATACACGTGTGTTTAAAACTAGGCAAGTACATTTATGATTCATAAGTTAATTAAGATACATATTTAACTGAACTTTTTATCAATGAATTTCCAGTGAATCATACTTTGTCTCTTGAATGACGTCGATGAAATGTAATGGCACGTTTAATCAAGGTCATTGATATCAGTATTGATAGAAAATTAAGAGTGCCAATTGGAAACGTATTCATTTATATATCATATTAAAATCACAACATGACAATTTAAAATATAATATAAATAATTTACAATTTGGAGTATTGTTACACACTGTGACGCTTTGGACTAACGCCTGTCAAGTTAAATCATAAAATAAAATACTCTCGGTTTTAATTGACTATCACAAATCGGCCATTAATCAACCGAAGCAAAACAGTAGTATTAAATGACAAAATCGACTACATCGACTAAATCGATTGCAATAATACCGGTATTAACAATATAAAAAACAGACCATACCGGTATTAACATTATTATTATTATTTGAATTATTTTATCGAAAATTTTATTTTAATTATTGCATATTTATTATTCATTTTAGATTTATCTCTCGTATACACCGTCAGTGATTTATGATTATTAGAGTTTTGCTCGCTATCCATCGGTTGATGGTTAGCATCGCTAGCAAGAGATGTGAACAGATTTGATTAGATGATTAATTTTTATTATCGATTTAGAAATAGCAAAAAATATTTATTTTTTACTTTTGAAAATATTAAAAAAACAAATTCTGCATGTACAATTAGCTAATTCATTAATAGGAAATTATAAAAAAATTATTTAAAATTTTATGATGCTTTCAAGTTTATAATCCACGGGAGTTGGACAATTGTCAGCACATTATAAACTTTCTGTTAATCCCTAGACTCATAGTAGAAACACATTTTTGCTGTCAACATTATATTGGGACGGGTGAGTCGTTTTACGTGTTTTTACGAAAAGCAAATTTATATATTAAAATTATCTCACCCTCACGGACAAAAGGCGAAACAGGAGTGATTCAGATATATTTCTTTGCCTTTTTTTCTATCTTACTTTGGTTTCATGACAAAATTTATTCTTGACTGTGGACTTTAAAATTTATATATTATGACTAAAATTAAATCTTTCTTAGCTACATCTTTAAAAAATTACATTAGTTTAATCTGCTGTGTAACATCAGACTGCTAATCCGTTTTTTTACGAATATTTTTAGCCACCGTTGTAATTAATTTTGTTAAAAAAAAATATTTTACGGTTGAAGTTTAGTACGTTTTTTATCTTTATTCTGAAAAATAAAATTCATTTAAACTAAGAATCAAAAAATATTATAATATAATTATACATATTGTTATATAATATATTTCATTTCTATTATAGTAAATTTCCAAGTTTCGTTTAAATATTTGCACTAACAAACCTTTAATCTTTTAATTTATAAATGTATTACTTAAAGAATTATTCTTAATAAAATTTAATTTTAATCATAAAATTATATTTATAAAACTTTCAGTGTCCACAGTCAGTACAAAATTTTCTAGAATATACATAAATACATTAATGTTTTAATGAATAAATATATACAATATATACATAAACTGTTTATAACAATTACACATAAACAGTTATTTTATTAGGTAATTAATATTTATTATATATTAAATTTATTAATAATTTTTCTATAAAATATGAAACAATGGATGCATTGATATTTTTAAAATATTACTTTAAAAAAAAATAACAGCAATGATGAATTATCTTTTTATTATTCATGGGGTTTTCACTGTTATGACTAACGCTCGGTCGCACCGAACCTGTCCAGCAGTTACACGACTTATTATAATTTATAATTATTTTATTGGAATATCAGATTGTCACATTTGTCTTTGCGTTTTTTCCTTACATTTACAAAAATATATAACTTTTTATAAATTAACGGTAATTTTACCATTATTTCAGTGTTTTTTTTATAAATAATCGTATTAATGCTGCTATTTAGTGACAGGATATTTTTTATTTCGATATTTTCAACCTTAACTCAACTATGGCAGTGGAGATAATATAATCTCAGTTAGGCTATATTATGCTTATGAGTTTCAACTCGGTAATAATGCAGTAATAGTTGTTAAAAACACCTGTAATGCAATGGGCAAGTGTCTAATGCAGTTCTAAAAATTTCGTTTTGGGAATTTTGACATTGAATATCTACGCAAAAGCGGGTAGTCCCTACGGGTTGTTAGTGAGGATATTAGGGCTGCCATCAAAGCAGGTCCCAGATTAACGTTTGGCAATTTTCAAAAATTACATTTGGCTTAGTTCTAAAAAAACACTACCGGATCGCTAATGCACGCATTCGGTAGATAATTTGCCTAATTCGTGGATAAAGCAACGGGCTTGCACTTTTCATGAATTGGGCTGTTTTTTTGGCTATTTCACACAATAAGCGATTTCATATATAATAAATATTTTTACCATTGTAACTAACATACATTCAAGAATATTTTACAAAATTTCATCAGCTTGATTATTTCTATAATCTAAAATATGAATTAGATAGATACAACTATATGTGATACAATAATCTCTACGGTTAATAAATCAATTGGTTGCAACAAATTAAAATAAGGTTAGTAAAGGTGGAAAACAGTTAGAAAACATGGAGCTATAATGGTAACACCGAGGAGGAGCGGCAGTGTAGTACTCATAAACGTTTTGCCGTATAAATATGCAATTATTTGCCTAATTAATTCATGAACTAGACAAATTATCTTCCGGATGCATTAATTGGCAATTTTTTGCTTATTTCACGCAATAAGCGATTTCACCCATTCGGTTCAACATACATATATGTATATCACATGTAGTTTAAATTTCCATTGCTATTTGATTTATAAATAAAACATGAATGTATATATTACATATGTAATCGATTTTTTTTATTACATTACTAATAAAAAATTCTGTACGGTTCAATCAATCACAGTTATTCATATAAAAAAGTTGCTTAAGTAATCAAAAAATCTTTATTGACATAATGACATTGCATTATAATATGAAAATCGAGTTAAATTACAAACTTGCACATCTTTAATTACCGCAAAGTCGTTATCTAACTGTTTTTTAAAGAAAACACACTAACTCGATATTTAATAACAAAATTGCGTAAATTAAATTTTAATTATGACAATTATTAATAATAAACATAAACACGCTGGCTTATCAGTGACGTACTATTGTTAAATTGCAATCTATTACTATATCCTGTTAATCTGAACATTTTTATAAAAATATTAATTTAATATTTTTAATAACAATCGATTTGAGAGTGAGTTTTATTGTCAAGAACTAAACATTGTAGTGTGATTACGGAATTATATGCTACACGATTTATCGTTCCACAAAAGCTAGTAAAACAATGGCTTCGGTCTATACATTTTGAGATTAAGTCTCAATTCCCAACAATTGAGATAAGATAATAACTCAGTAATCCGAGGCGCAGTAGTTTATTCATAGAAGAAAGGCGAAAGTTTAATATAAAATTGAGTAATAAAGAATGTTGACGATCGCTGGCTTGATAAAAAAACAGAACTGAGGTTCGCTTCACGAAAGATACATTGTCTTTTAAGTTTAAAGCATAAATTATGCCTTTAACAATATGGTGTGGAGTAAATTTCATTGTATCACAATTTAGTTATGAGGTAGTGTGACAGAATTTTAAAAAATCGGTAGAATTTGAAACAAATATTTTGCTAAAATTACATAAAAATATGTATACAAGTATATAAATTATTCCTTGACAAAATTAATTATTGTAGAAACTAAGTTATGCATTAAATTAACTTTTAAGAAAATTTAATATAAATTTAATAATACGGTATGTATCACAAAATAATAATATTGTAATTAAAGTTTGCAAATATTTGTTATTTTTAACTATAATAAGAATATAAACACACAGTTTTAATAATGAATATAAATTCATACACACCTAAATCTATGTTATAAAAAATCAGTAAAAAGTATCAATACAATTTATTTTTATTTTAATAAAAATAGTAGCTTTAAATCAGTACTAATTTTAATAACACCTGCTGCTCAAAAAATACAACTCGATATGGTAAAAAAAATATTACCACAATAAATAAACATTCATATGATTTAAAAGATAAAAAATGAAAAATCCACAGCTGCACAATAACTAGGAAATATGAGTAATTTTTGGAATTTCGTATCTTAAAAAGATTTTTTATTATTATTATTTTTGCTTGTCGGTTTATAATTGTTTTAAATAACATAGAATTTTCGCAAAACACAAATGGACTACCTGCATTGTTAAAAACAGAAAGAAATCTAGGTATTAAAAATATCAAAATCAATATAAATATAAAGAAATAATTGTACGACCAAATTTATTCGGTATTTGCGTCTCTAATTAATAAATACATATTTATAATATAAAGATATATTTTGAAAGTAAAATTAAATACGTTACTTTTTATAGACACGTCAAATAAAAAATCTTCATTAAAAACGTATTACGGATATGTTATAAAAGCATGACATTTAAAATGTCATATGTCAATTACGTAAGTATTTCCTACGTTATGTGCAAAGAAATATTTTACAATTATATTATTACAAACACATTATACAATAACCCGTTGAAATAACAATGCTACAACAAAGTTTATTTATACCACAGTTAGATCATATTTTCTAGTAAGTCACTTTAAAAAATATTTTAAATAATCTACGTCACTAATTAATTTATCCAGGGCTATTCAAATTGCATCTTGCGGCTGTTTTAAGAGGCACACCTCATTACTTAGTAACAAAAAATAATTTCAAAATATATATGTTTAAAGAAATTATAGAGTTGTGTCGGGACCACCCGTAATCATTGCATCGATTGTTTAAAAGCTTGTAATACTTTTTGTTTTATTTTTGAGTCCTCTGGACTATCTATGAATAAGCTTTTTTGTCGTCAGATTTATATATGCGTCAGCGGTATCCATGAACAGTTTCAAAACAATTGTTAAAAAATCGTGAATCAAAAACTTGGCTACCAAGCATTCCCGGATTCACATTAATTTAAATAACAATGATTTTAAAATCACAATATCAAATAGTCTGATTCTGTCCCGTAGCTCGCATTGGTAGCATATAATTCTCAATATAAACGTGAACACGACTCTCATAAGGAATATTCTTCTTTTAAAAACTTTAGCTAGAAAATTGCTCTACTTTTAAATAGCACGAAAATCACTTCGCTTCTGATTTGGAATAAACTATTTTATTTTAATAAAAACATTTTGATAATGATTTCAGTAATAACCAGAAATATTTTTAAGTGTATATATAAATATATACAATAGGTTGAGAATAGATGACGTAAAAAAAGTGTCAGGACCACTCGTAATTGTCGCGAAGGACTTGTTAAAAGCTTGCAATATTTATTGCTTTATTTGTCTCTTAGACTTTCTAATAAATATTTTTTTTCTCCTTGGCGTTTTATGAATGATACTACATATCTGAACTAACAACCATTTAACGATATATATTAACAGTTTCAAAGCAACTGAAAAAAACAAGGGTCAGTACGTATCTTCGTTAGCAAAACATATTTTTAAGCATACCCAGATTCACATTATATTTAATGATGATGTTGCCATAGAGAATCAACGTTAATTAGTAATACAGTCTAATAATAAATGTATTAGATCAGGGGTTAGCAACCTTATCAGATCCGTGGGCCATATTCAGTTATTAGTTATGTTTACCGAGATGCAGTGAGGTTATCGCAATTAATTAGTAAATCGCAATCTGATCAATTCCATTGGATGATTTAAAATATTTTAAAACTAAAAATGGCAATAGATTTTTTTTTATAAACTGCTAATTTTTCTGAATAAAATTAGTCATGAAGTAAAAATTTTTTGCAGAAGAAAATAAGATATGGAAAAAAATTTTCATTTAATTATTTTATAACAAAAAACATTTTTTTTAAAAACTTAAATTTTATGATTTGTCTGATTACTACTGCGTAATTGTCGATAACTAGCACCTATTTTTTTTATTAATATTAATTTATTAAATGTATGATAACAATAATTTGCGAAAAAAATCATGCATGTAAATTTTAATAAATATATATGCCTCACTTTATAAAGTTGTCATAAATTTACGTTAGTTTGTAATATTATATTTTATAAAAGTAATTAGTAGCATAACCCTTAATGGGTTCAAACAATAGAACCGTTTCTCATACATATCATGCATTGATATTATTTTATATTTAACATAAGATATATGGTCTTAACACTAGTGAATGCACTGTAATTAAAATTAAACGAGACACTAAAACGCACTTAATGTCATCTATCACACACAATTGTGACGTTCAACTTTCAACAATAAAAAAACGGTAAACTATTGTTACAACATGTTGACACTTCTTCATCATTTAGAATTATAATTTAATTTACCGCAATGTGTTGTTAGTACAGCTTTAGCGAGAAAGCACGCGTCATCGCACCAAGATACCACATTGTTCCCTTCAATGGTTCAATGATAGCCAAAAGTGGAAGATACGGAAACTTCGAGATGAGCCATGAGCATGATGAAGTACGAGACTGTCACTGGACGCATCTTTCAGACGGTCTGACATTGAATCTTGCCACTGACACACGATCCCAACTTTGACCTCCAGATCAAAACAGGCGATACCCAACGCCTCGTGTACTTTATACAACGATATACGTAAATGAACTTATGATAATGTACTTTCTTTGAAATTGAAGCATACTTTTGAATGCTTCAATTTCAAAGAAACAAGCCGGACAAGAGAAGTCTCGCGCCTGCTCTTGTCCGGCACCCAACGCACGCAGTTATCTATAACCATTTCTTAAAACATTTTTTTTTATTTATTTTATTGATTTCATTTATTGATTTTGTGGCCTTATATTTTCACATTTTTATTGATATAAATAAAAATAATTTTGCAATGTTACTTTTTATATGACATTTTTAAGGCGCACTCTATTTTCTAAATGAGATAATCGCAATATCCCTTATCTGTAAAATTTAATGGATTGATGAAGCTAAAGACATTGTTTACCCGACCGCAAATATCACTCGCGACAGCCTAGGTAGGAAGTCGGCTCTAGGCTTTACTTTAAATAAAATTTGCTATGCGCGGTAAATGCATATATATATAATGTTAATGTAGTTTAAATAAAGTCAAGCTAGGTCGTACATAGTGACATATTAATTATAAGTTGTAATAAAAGTTATAATTTATAAAATTTATGTCACTAATTTACAGACTGATTTTAGTCTGGTGTCTCACTTTCTTCCTTATAGGCGTTGCTTATATTTACTTCATCTTAATGCATTGGGCTAACACTTGTTATGTTTCAACGAAAAATTTACAATAAATAAATAAGTTATTAATTAAATATAAAAACTAAATATGTATAGTATTATTAACAACAAACCACGAAAGCAAAATTAAATTTTGTTACTTTTAATTAATTAGAAGTAACAAAATACATATAAAAAGTATGTGTTTATTTTCGCTAGTGTTTTGAAAGCAAAATAAGATCCTGCATTTATACACACAGGAAACGGGCCAGACATTACATAAATAAAATTATATAATTACAAAATAGTGTTACAGTGAATTTTTTTATTTATTATTATTTTACATTATTTAAATATAATGTTTATCGGTGGTTTCTACTATGACCGAAATTCACAGAATTCGTTTGTTGAACGAAACAAATTGTTGGAAAGACCCACCCTTTATTATAGTGTAAACGTTTATCCCAAAAACAGGTGTGCGTAGCTATGATTTTATTTCAATCAATTCAATAATTCGATCGCAGTTAATTTATTTCTAGTTATTTAATTTACATGCAAATCCACACAAAACAAACGCCGATACGGATCCGATTTTTATGTATATCAAATTCGTTCCATATATTATTAGCTATTGTATATAATTATACAATAAATTCGATAAATTAAATATTTATAATGTTATGCAATAAAATTATGCATTTGCCTTTTGACGCCATCACTGTTCAGTAATTCGCACAGAATTGTCTAATGCAATTTAACGATTATGAAAGAAATTATTAATTAATTAAATAATATTTTACAGAAAAATAATCGATTTTTTTGTACTTATTGATTAAATAAATTAATATCGGTAAAAATGAATACTTTAACCATTTTTATAAATAAAACATTTTTTTTGAACATGATTTTTAAAAACAAACACTGTTTTTAAAAATCATCTTTTAATTTATCGACAGATAAAATTCTAATCTGTTTACATTCAAGAGTCAGCGAATATAAGCAATGTTCAACGCGTGATCGCCGAAGTGAAAAGATAGTCATTGGTATCTTGTTTATATTATAGTTGTTCACGTGATTTCTACGTGTATTTTTTATGTCCATCGACTATTTAAATTTAACAGGCCGAATTACTACGCTACTTTTTAATGTTACATGAAATTAAAATATAGACTAAATTAATCTGATGGTAAATATTATTTTGTTTCATAATACACTAGTTAGACATAGTTTTCAAAGATCATCTTATCTCACTTTGTGCGAATCTGCACTAATAATTGCTCTCTAGATAAATAATATTATTGCATTCAGCCATGTGAGCATCATAATCAGTTTTTAAAGTGTGATTTCAAATACAAACACTGTTAACCTCTGCCAATCGATTGATCGGAGTTTATCGACATACTAAGACGTATAGCATATAAATGTATGATAAGCTATGTATCCATCGCATTTTGCGTGTTTCAAGTGCGATTATTGAAAAAAATGTGCTATTAAGGTGTACGTGAAAATATTATAAAACAGACCTTGTCCTTAAATGATAACGATTAAGTGTGGGTATGAAATGCAAAAAATCAATAACGTTAACAGCGACGATTAGTGAAAAATGCTAGAAATGTATATGTAACATGCGTTTTACCATTTCAATGCAATTTTAATCTTATCTCTAGTTGAGTGAGTAAGCCTCAAATCTCGTGTAAAGTCTGAGAAGAATTGCATACCGTGACGGTATTATAGTATTAATGGGATTTTTGTGGTTAGACGTGGAAATTAAAATTAATGATTTTTTTAACAAAGAGTTTAATCAACCGCATTTAATTTTACAATTGATTAGACATAAAATTCATTATACTTTATATACTAAATTATTGAAGAGGTGTATCTGTCGAATGATTATTTCATCTCAACTGGAGTTTCACAAGGTTGCAACAAAATGACAATGTTGATCGATGATATAAAATTAAAACCAGTAACTCAATTAATAACTAACTATTTGTATAATCCTTTAAAAATTGTTAATTACTGTTACAATTTTCACTTAACCATTTAATTAAGCAAAATATGCGCACTTTTTATAATTTGACATGGATTTGGCAAGTGAGTCAAAAACGTTTGGAAACAACTGGGTGAAGGCAAAAAATCTTTCCAATTTTATTTTTTTATTAAATTGCCTATTGGTGTTACTCTCAATGTGCTCAACATTTATAGCAACTGTTTCAACCGAAAGTCTAATATATTGAAATAAAGCTGCAACAATATACACGATTTTATTAATTCACAATCGCTGAATGCCGTAATTACACAAAATATTCGCTATTTTTAAAATTGCACTTGTTATAATTTGGCATAATGCGTCTTGGAAAAACACGGATTAAGCAAAAGTGCCGAGAGTCGAAAGAATTATAGAACCACTGGGTGAAGCCAAAAAACTATTTCCAATTCATTTGATTTTTTTTATTATTAAATTGCCTATTGATGTTTCTCACAATGTGCTCAACACTTCTAGAAACTGTTCTCACCGAAAACCTGATAGATTGAAATAAGGCTGAAACTAATGTTTTTTCTTGAGAAAAATGTCAAATTGAGAATTCTCACTTCTCGAAAAATTTTATTTAAAAAAAATTAAATTTGAACGAATATTTTTACAAGGTTTGCAACCGCTGTCTTTTTTATAGCGCTGCATAAGTAAAGGCGGGTTCATGCCTTAAGATCTGAGAATGACAAAAATTTGTTTACAAATTTTGAACACTCGAAAACACTTTATTTTTGCTTAAATAATAAAAGAATACACTCAAATAAGAAATTTTTCCGAAGGTTTTCTTGCCAGATGTTTGAAAATATGCATACTTTCTCGGAAGATCGGAAGTATTTGAATGGCCAACAATTTTTAGCGATTTTTTATTACTCTAACCGGCCGTCGGCTTTATCTTTGCTTTGGTGATCTAAGAACCCGCTCCGATAAGATGAAATTACGTGTAGAAATCGGCAGAATCCAAAATCATTCAAGGCTATTTTTATTTTTCTATAATATAAAAAGAACTATCGAAATTAGAAATTAGAGAAAGAAATTTCTTTTAGATTTACAGAGTAGTGTAAGAAAACCAACATCTTAGAGATGAATGGAGAATTCAAAATATTTAAATTGACGAGCAAGAAAACAAATAATTAATATTGCCTGTTTGTAGCCTTGTTATCGATTAAACCAACATTAACACAAAACTAGAGAAATTTTATCACTGCCGAATTTTTTAACATAAAAAGAACGAGGATGTTTACTTCTACTTTAGATGGCATATGTTTTTTAAAGGGTTATTTAAATAATAATATGTAATAATGTATCTGCAATACTTGACTGTATTACATACATTTTTTGATTCATAAAAATAGACTCGAAGATAATTCTCGACTTCATAAAAGTGAAGTCAAGAATTTTCATTTCTCGAGAAATGAAAGTCATCAAGAAACCATAATACCTATCTGCAACAACATACACGACTTTATTAATTCACCATCATTTTATTTTCATTAAAAAAATCAGTTTTAAGCTTTTCTGATCATTGCTTTTATGCAAATAGTAAATAACGTGTCGAGTGCTTAATCTAGTAATGACGACGTATATTGTATTATTTTAGTACAGACATAGTGTCATCGCGCAATAAACATAATGCTTTGTCATCTAATTCGATAACAAAATAATTTACATTTCACTTTGCTTTAAAAGCATGATGTTTGAAGTTTACTAGTCTTTTTTTCTGGCTTTGACAATGACACGACAAATATACGCAGGTAATAAAATGAGAACAAAATAACGCAAAAAGCTGAAGACGCTCTCGAACTGCTTAACGTCACAACAGAATGCGAAGCAATAGGAGCACCACATACGATCATATCTCGCAACTCCTTAACTTAACGGTTGACCGTTTCGTTATAGCGCATAATTTTTAATTTTAAAGAGTGAAAATGTTAAATCTATTTTCAGCTCGCGAGCCGGATTTGGCCCACGGCCCGTAGTTTGCTGAACTTTATGCATATTTATACTAATATGCGTTTCATATTTTAAATATAAATCTTTAGATACGTAAAAAAATTAATGAATCAAAATTTAAAATAAGATACCCATCTCGCGGGGCGGATTAAAATTGATTGCCGATCATTAGTGCTAGTGGTGTTTTCTTATTAAACTTTGAAATATGTTTATTATCAGTAGACAATAGGGAAAATATCTTGAATAAAAGAAAAAAAAACTTTGAAGTCTGATTTGATAATTTATAAATTATCATAAGATATATTCAGGTAGGATACGGTATAGTAATAAAATTGCAGTTAACAGATTATTTGATATCTTAGGTATCTTATTGAACATGTGATTATACAGCATGATAAGCCAGTAGCTAGTGAAAAAGGTTAATGTACTATCAAACATGCAGATGATATTCCGTGTTTCGAATAACACGAAGCAATTATTTGCATCTTTGTGGCTTTTTGTTTAGTTATACATTATTTACAACACAGATACTTATAAAATGTACTAGATAGGAGCTTTTCCTAAATAATACAGAAGTAACTTTTTCCCATTCATATATTCAAAGTTCTCCAGAAATTCTGTATATGATCGCATTTCAATTTCGTTACTCAACGTATATGTAAATTTTCTTTGACAAAGAAGAATGCATTATGGCACGCTCTTCAAACTCCGTAAACTGTTTAAAAATATACCGAAAGAGACATTTTCCGCATTTTCAAAATGTTTGTAAACTAGTAAAATCTCGTTTTTCTCAAATGTGTCGAATCGTATTTTTCCTTTTATTATTAAATATTGTGCCCGTCAATCAAATGGCAATGTGTTTATGGAAGATGCGCTCTAGCAGTCATTGACAGAATCACATGTCGCGTGCGGTTCAATTGTTCCAGCTAAAAACTACAGTGCGGTTACTAAGTAAGTTGTCCGTATCAAATTGGCCTTGCACGCGAGAACCGTCCGGCACGTAATTAACGAAAATTATGTGCACTCGTGTGACGCAAAGACAATAAGTGCTCCTTTTATATAAACTTCCGCAAGGACTGGAACATATTAGTTCATCGGGTCATTGAGAGGAATCCTAGTAAGACGGCAGTTACAATTATTATTTTTTTATATTACAAATTATGGCTAAATATGACATATTTCCATTGCATCCTTCAAAGACTTAATCACTAAATTTTATTAATTTAAATATTTTGGGTAAGAATTTATTATTTAAATATTACTAGTAGAGTACTTCAAATATCTCATCTAGGTCCCATATTAATTTTATTATTTATAATTATATAATAATTATAAATAATAAAATTTATGCTTTAGTGTTGATGGTGCTTATATAGCAAAATTTTATTTGTATAAAATTATAGCAATAAAAATGTTTTATTTTAAGAATTAATATGTCTCTTTAATAAGAAGTCAAGAATCGTCTTTCGATCTTGTCACCAATACAATAAGTGAATTTTGAAAAGGCCTTTGACAAGGTTTGTCATGTGTTATTATTAAAATAATTGTCAGACCTCGGTTACTCGGATGATTTAATTCGGTTATTCTCTAAGTAGACAGTTTGTAACATATGGCGGCCGATTGTCGAAAGAATATTTCCTCAAGGACATTATTAATGACATAAAAACGGCAATTACAATATGCAGATAATTTAAAATTGTTTAAATGCATTCGATCTGTTGCGTGTCTTTCTCTCTACTTTTACATATTTAATTTAATTAATCGTAAAATTGCTTTAACCTGTTAAAAAGTGTTGTAATGAATGTCTAAAAATTATAAATTTCTAACATAACATTTCACAGTATTTATTTAAATAACACTAGCTTATCACTTTCTAAGGATAATTAATTATAGATATGACAACAAATTAAATGGGCAATAATATGATTATGAATATATGTTAAGTATAACTTTATCATAAAAGGTCAGTAAAACTCCGATTAACGCTATTAACTGGTCATAGCGAGAATATGAAAAGTAGTTCATATTTTTATTTATTTTTACAAAATTTCATCATATAAATATTTAATAGTAATTTTATATTTTTTTATAATTAAAATAAACGCATATTATTGCTCATAAAATATCAATATGCAATTGAAATATTGTATTTAAAATCATAATATATTTAAAAAGAAATTAATGACATTTTGATAATTAAACATTTTTTCTCTATGATTTTTAATTTGTTTTGAATAGTATTTGCCATTTTGAAACAAGATGGTGGTTTAGGCTTGCCACCGAATTGAGCCTAAATACTTTAAAGAAATGTTTGAAACCACAGAAGTTTACGGGTCCTCAAAAACTTTTATATCCCATATAAATGACACATTAAATCTGTATTATATAATATTTTAATTTCTATTATAACACATGATTATCCTCCGCACTCTTTTATTTAGGATATTTTTAATTCCGTTAAAAATATATTAAACAAAATGGAGCAAAATTAGTTGATATATTTATGATTATTTTAAGAAATGTTTTGCTTCGTTAAATTTCATTATATCCCATATAAAAGATAATTTTTATACATAAAATAAATATATCTTTATACAAAAACAATTCTATTATAGAACCGATATATCCCGTACATAATTAAAAATATCAGTAAAAAGTAATTTTTTTACGAAGTTTTTATTTTTTTTAATAGTACTGACCATTTTTAAACAATATTAATAATTTAAAAAAAAATTCAATGTGATACTATTAAAACTACAGTGTCCTCAAAAACTATTTATAAGTTTTATTTTTAAGAAAAGTTTCATGACGATTTGATTAAAACTACGCCTGTTATCATTTTGTCAAAAACCGTTGTATACCATATAAAAGACAATAATTAAAAAAACATTTTCTTTTTATCGTTTATACAATATAATTTTTTATATATATATATATATATATATATATATATATATATATATATATATATATATATATATATATATATATATATATATATATATATATATATGTATATAGTACACACCCTCGATTAACGCGGTAGATGCGTCCCAGGAAATATCGCGTAAATCGAGGTATAGAACGCAGTAAAATAATAAGTGAATTATAACCACGTGTACATTTTACCGCTTTTTTACTCATAAAGTAAACGAGAAAAATCTGCACTCTAAAAATCAACACTGCATTAGCATTGGAAGCCTTTTTTTATTAAATTGGCTATTGATGTTTCGCACAATGTGCTCAACACTTAGAGAAACTGTTCTCACAAAAATCATGATTGATTAAAATAAGACTGCAACTATTGTTTCTTCTCGAGAAAAATGACAAATCGAAAATTTTTCTAAAAATTTTATAAAGCATTTTTATTAATTAAATTAAATTTGTAGGAATATTTTTAAAAGGTTTACAACCACTGACCTTTTTATAACGCTGTATAAGTTAAGGCGGGTTTATGCCTAATATTTTAATAGGGGTCTGAGAATGACAAAAAAATTGCTTACAAATTTTTAACACTCGAACTCGCCTTATTTTTGCTTAAATAATATTTCTTTTTAAATAATTCCCATATATACTAACATTCTGAAGACATATTTTAGATCAAAAAAAGTAAATCATTAAGACGGCGAACTAACGGCACAATTACAATTCATCTCTGCACAAGAATTTAGCGGAACCAAAGCCAAAGTAATATTTACAAGAAAAAATATGCACTGCTAGTTAATTCACAGGTATATTTCTAAACAGTATAAATAATAATAATTAAATAAATATTTTATCAATATCCAATAGATTTGCTGCTGCTTAAAACAATATGATATAAAAACATATACGATGTATTAAAGAAAATATTTTTATATTAAAATCATATGCCATAACTAGAATATTTTACTAATCAATGTTAATGTTTTAAATAATTATTTACACATTAATCGATCAACCAGATTATTATAACTTGAATTAAAGTTGCGATTTGTTGAAATTTAAACCTATTAAAATGTATCTGTTTATATTGTCTTATGACAGTTGCGCCACAGTTGGTACCGAGCACCGGCAAAAATAGCATGCAAGATCGTCTAAACTAATTTACTTCAATAATGCAACGATAACAATAGTATGTGTATTATTCTTGGCAATTCGTATGGTACTAAAGTAGTATTAATCATTGAAGTTCAAAGTCGCAAAAAGTATATAGAACAACATGCACTCGCAATAGTCGATCGAAATGAAAATGCATTCAGAATTAATAATTCAGCGAGCAGCGTTGCATCTGTATATAATTAGCATATCAAATATTGATCCATCCAATTTAATAATAATAAGATCTATATTCACATAAAAGCGTGTTAGAGCGACATTTATTTAATATAGAATTATACCTTTTTGCGACCTTCAACTTAAAAAAATTGTATAATAATTACTCACCGCTGATGGTATAAATGCTTATTCTGTTATCAGCCGGGCAATTGTTCTCCTTTTCTTCCCCGGTAGTTATGGGTAGTTGCTGGTCCAAATCTGGCAACTTAGGGACGTTCGAGTCTCCAACCATTCCTGTGGAAAAACAGTAAAAAAATTAGAAAGTGTTAACCTCAGAATCGATCGTGTGACATATCTGGCAAATGGCCATGTTCTATGATAGTATAACAGGCCAGGGAGGCAATATGTCCAAATCTTGATCGATTGGGAACGGATTAGGTTTTGAATTGTAAATTGAATAGTAATCACATGTTGAGTCTGTAATTGTATTGAAATAAATCATGTCCTTTGATTAGAATAAAAGCAAATAAAATTGATTAGAATCTTCTCAGGTAAATAATTTTTAAATTGACTATTTTCATACATATGTACATATCTAGCATTTAAGATGCAAAACAGTTTCCAATTTAAAAATTGCTTATAAAATAAATATTTTCTTAATAATATCGTCGGGACCACCCGTAATCGTTGTAATTAATTTGCTATTATAAAATTAATTGATTTATTTGTGTTCGTTGGACTTTTTTTCTATGTGGGCGTAAACCAAACGATTTTGTATCTAAGACATACATTAACAGTTTCAATATCACTTACTTGAACAAAGGCACTAAAATATCGGTGCATATTTCCGCCGAACATGTATTAAGCATTTTATAAATTCACATTCCATAGAATGATGACTGATTTTACTATCACCGTTACGTAGTAATACAATACAAGCAATAACAAAGAGTCTAGTTCTACCCTGAATCATCTAGATTGGACAGAAGATTAAAAATTTAAAGAAGCGTTTGATCCCCCCATTTTGAAAGGTATATAATAACCCGAACATGACCGCACTCAATCACTTTTTTCCGGAACTTCCTTCAGTCATTTTCTCAAATTTGTTATTATAAATCATGATGGTCAGATTTATAATAACAAATTAAATAATACCAGTAATCATTATTAGTGCCAAATTTTGCCACCGAGCAGGTACTAAATACAACATTCAAAGTTGCACATTCTATAGGATAATGTTTAAAATTATATGTATTTTAGTTCTTTAAAAATTTAATTGGGTTTTATTATTATATAATATTTTATTAAGAAAAATTTTGGTTAACTTATACTAATTCGTTGATTTTTCAACGGGCACAACATAAGTACTAATATAATGAAGAACACTTAGCTTCGCTCAAGGCTTATTTAAAACATTAATATTCGCTACAATAAATCAGCTGTGCATTGAAACATTAAAAAAATAATATAGTTTGTATGCACTTGTATTTGATTTAAATAGACACACTCATAATCTCGCGCTACTCGCTCACAATCTATAGCACAATTAATATTTATAAGATACGTCCGCTCGTTATTGAATCAAATTTGATTCGAATCATTTCTATATTGATTCATAAAAATAAATTGATTACGCAGTGTCAAAATATATAGAACCATAAAAAAAAACGTTCTTTTGGATATGAAAATATAAAATGAGTTGTGACCGCGCAGCGAGAAATTTATTAGAAAAATATCAACACCACTCTCATAACATATCAAAAAAACAGATTCGTCACTACCAAAGTATGTGTCCGTGAAAAATCTGACTTCGTAAGTTTTTCGCAAACCGTTTCTGTCAGTCACCAGCTGCGATGCAAATCTGACGCAAAACCTCAAATTAAAAATAGCGTATATGCACAAAACTCACGTGGCGAATTTGGTTTGATTTATTTTTTTACGCCAAAATAACCGTCGCTTTTTAGCACAATAGCACAACATATTTGTGTAATATGTACTACGAATATATCCATACATATACTATGACATATATTAAGTCAGGAAAACTAATCAGAAGAAATATAATAAGACAATTGCTCTGTCGGGCCATTAATCACGAGACAGATTGCCGTTAAATACCAATAGCGAATAATTAAATAATATATGTATGTATATAAATCTATAAACATTTGTGGACTCAGTTGGTATGATTTTTAAATAAATCAAAAGTATGCCAATAAGTTTAATCAGTATTGAATCAAAGAGAAGCTATATTATGCGTGTAAAAATAATATAATATAACAGCTAACTTAAATAGCAATATAGTTAGTATTACATAGAGTTTGAGAAACTGATGAATGCACTGTCTCTGAAGCAATATGTTTTGATTTGCTATAAATGAAGCACAGCTATATCCATTATCAATTAATGTGTAAGAACAAACGTTCATGAACACCTGGAATAGTATTGCATTTTAAAATATGTAAGTAAATATTTGAAAAACAACGAACTTTTAAGAATATATTTAAAGAGTTAGTAATCATTGCAACGAAATAAGTCGCTAAATGGGTAATAAAACAAATAGATTTGTGTCTCAAATGTAGTAAAAATCAAAGCACAACAAAGAGCTATGCATTATAGTGTATTATTATTATTAATTATATTATTAAAATTATATGCGGATGTCAATTAATAGTATTTAATAATAGTTCCGAAGCAATTTGCACTAAAACAGAATTTTAAATATACCGTTATACACGCCAATAAGTTTGAACATATATGCATTAGACAAAAACAGAGAGTCTGGTTCCGCCCTAAATTATCTACATTGATCAAAAGATCAAGGACTGAATTTCCCACTATTCATAGATGGTATATAATAATATTATCTCAAATAAATTTTGAAAAAATTACTTGAGCAACACAGGCATTTATTTTTTTTCTCAATATACCCGAGTGCTGTATCAAAATCCATGATGCTTTATGCGCCTTTTTGTTTCGAAATGCAAGACAATAAGACGCTTCAACAAAAAATTGCTTTTACGCATTCGAAAAACATTCACGAATATAATGTTCATCGGCGGTATCTACTAAGACGGAAATTCAAAGAATTCGTTCATTAAACGAAACAAAATGTTGGAAAGAGCATTTATAGACAAAATTAAAAGAAAGCGCTGCCCATCACAATTGCAAACCCAAAATTAAGCTGCGAGTAAAATTGCAGATGGAATGGAGAAAATTGTATCCGTCAACCCGCAAGTCATTAGTTGGCAATATGCCAAAAAGGGTTGCAGCTGTAATTATAGCTAAGGGTGGCCTACTAAATATTAAAAATAATCTTAAAATAAACACGCTAAGCAACCTTAGTCGGTTTTTATTTATATTTTTATGATTTTTTAAGATATCACACATTTATTGGGGTGCTCCATTATTATGGCCAAGCCGACTTGATAAGGAGCACAATTCTAATCTATTAATATTACTTCTACAACTAGTAAATCTATTTTTACTTAAGACTACTATCATTTCCCTATTTTGTAATTTTGCAACATTTGTTTATCTAATTTATTAATCATATATAATATTGTCGCACAATAAGTAAAATGGGGCTTAATACTTAATAATTAACATATTTTTCATTTTAGATATTATACTTTTTTCTTTTTTGATAATATATTACTATTTTTCTACTATTTTTTTTGTATATGTAATTACAATGATCCTTAAAATTTAATTTTGTATCTACAATTACACCTAAATATTTTATATTAGCAACTATTTCTATAATAGAGTTATCTATAACATTTATTTATCATTATTAAACCTTCCGTTGTAACCTGACAGGCGTAAGCCCAATGTCTTACAACGGGGTAAATCTGTACAAACTGAGTAACTCAATCATATATAATGAATACATACAAGTAAGTATTAATCACCATAATATATAAATAATTATAAATGATTATGTATAATATTATTAATGAACAATAGATGTCACTGCAGCTGGGGCCGAGTCTTTTATAATAGCGCATTTTTTTTAAATAAAAATATGAGTGCCGCTGCTGTGGCTCGAACCCGCAACCTCAGAGACGTTACGGATTACGCTATTCCGTCTTTAATAACAAAAAAAATCATAAAAATATGCCAATATTATAGTGTCTCAAAAAATATTTAATGATATTAGATCAGATCTTACAAATCTTGCAAAAATAATATTCGACAGTCGGAGTCTGAAGCAAACTCTGCGAATACGCATTGCAAACAATATGTCTGATAATGATTTATGTATCACATCACTCAAAATGTAGCAGTAATATTATGTTTTTAAATAATTAAAATATTTAATATTTCTAGTAAAAATCATATGGTGAATTAAGTAGTCGGCAAAACAAAATTATCTAAAAATATGTTAGAAAGATAAAAGTAAATATGGAACATTTATCACAGCTAAACAAAGCAGAATATGCGGCACTTAGAAGGTTAACTAAGCAATTGACAATGCATTCATTATATATCCGCAAACGGTATTATTACTTAAACAATGCAATTTATGAATAATCGTTAAGTTTCAGTGAATCCCTTGACATTTTTAAGTATACTACTAAAATTTTTTATATAGATTAAATAAAGAGAAACAATAATAATTTCGTGTTACATACTCAAATTATATATTATAAATAGTCAATGAATTTAATCACTTGCCTGGTATTTATTTTAAATGTTATAATATAAATAGTAATGTTTTTATGGCAAAAAAAAATTTTGACGAAGGTGTTGCGTAAATTTACAAGTGGTCCGGAAATAAACACAGGTTCTTTATCAATAAATATAAAGGCGTGGGTATTTTCGGTAACTTCATTATTAACTACATATAATATGTGTTTAATTATATTTAGCATCAATAAATAAATATAAGGCAAAGTTAAATTAAAAAAATATAAATATGTATGTTTATGCAATACGTGTGAATAATTTATACAATAATATAAAAATAAATAATATTGTTTCAAATGGCAAACTTAATGTTCGCACATATTTGTAAAATATTGTGTAATCTGTCACAACAGTGTCAAAATATTGAAATTTTACTTACTTGCGATTTTTTTGGATCCGTCGGTGAAAAAATATTAAATTTCTATTATTTTTGAAAATAATAAAAATAATTAGCACTAAGTATCACAGCCACTTATAATTTATACTATATACGTATATAAAAAAATCTCCTATATTATTAAATAATATTTCTATCCCAAAACTAACACAAGAATCGGATAGCTTCGAGCGGCTCCGACAAAGCAAAAACCGAACCAAAATTCTCTCTTCACATATCTAAAAATAAAAATAAAACAAAACTTAATGAAAAATCACTTCATTTTTATCAAATAAAGAAATTCTTTATGGATTATTAATGTTTGTTTGTTTATTTATATGATTTGTACCGGCGAATGTGAAATTGCTACTCTCGCGACAGTTCTTCGCAAACGTTTCTTATGCACTACCAATCGGAAAATGAGCCGACTAAAGATATACCAATGGGTTATCTTGCCGATATGACACGACAGGCGTTCTCAACACGTGGGCTGTGCGATTAACATCTAAGAGAATTGGCACTTCTTACTAATATATTTTTTTTTATTTTTATTCAAAATTTTATGAACTTCATGAAACTCAAGTATTTTATAAACCATTAAACAAAAAAATTGTGAAATCAAAATATTAACTAGACAAAAGGATATACAATATAATATTATAATAATTAAATAAGTATAAATCTCGCTTTCAGATATTATCTAAAACAATATGAATTGATAAGATATTTAATTCAATTTTGCTAGGAAAATAATTAGCTAATTTAAAATAAGCACCATTACAAGTATATGTTCCGGAGCTGATAAAATCTAGGAATGCGCATTGTCGTGCAAGAGAACTGCACCTTTTTTAATTTCCCAGATGTGAATTTTGTCGGTATTTAAGCAATAACTCTCAGTTGTAATTGTATCGTTACGATTAATAAAAACATTTGTATAATTTCATTACAATAAGCCAGATAAACGCCAGAATAACTGTCCAGAGAGTCCAGATTCGGGATCGATTATTTTGATCAGATTTGGGTGTCGGTGTGAGCAAGCCTATATACAAATAATTTGTCTACCGGGCTACTCTTTATAAGCGAAACCATTGTGGTCACTTTCGATGATGATAAAATGGAGGTTGTAACTGCATACACAATTAATTAAGAGATCACTCTAACTACCATTTCGAGCAAAAAATAGATATATGTATCAACTCGTCTCGAAAATAAGGCCTTACAAATAAATATATTTCATTGTTAGACCTTATTTTCAATATACGTTAATAATTGCTAAAAATTTACGGACCATATATTAGCACATCCATCCCAAGACGTTAATCACCTGAAAAAACTACTATTTTACCCCTCACAAAAAGTTCACCCCTTTGTTAACGATCGCTAAAAGTGACCAGCTAGCAGTTTCACTTTTGATATATAAACATATTTCTTGTGTGTTCTAAAAGCGATGCAATTGGCCCACCACATCCACATCTGTGATTCAGCAACATAACATATGGCACACATGATCACAGAGGCAGACGGAGGAAGCCGCTTCTTGGACTCAACACCAAATAAGTATTAAACCAGCAACGTAAATCTATATAATTAATTATAAATTATTATGTGTATTATAATCTATAATAAATATATGTCGCTCTGCAGTTGGAGCCTGATTTGATTAATAGCGCATTTTTATAAATAAAAATAGGCTCGAACCCGCAGCCTCTGGGTTAGTATTCAGGACCTTACGGATTACGCTATTCCGACCTTATGTTGCTTTTTTATGAATAATGGCTTCTGAAATTCTTGGGTGTTCTATAATGTATAAATCTTGGTAAAATATTGTATATTTAACATCAAATACTATTGCGATAATTTAACCGTTACATGAATAAATCATCTCAACGTTTAAAAGATATTTTATCAAACAAAGTATTAAAGATGTATTTGACAAAAAATCTCTATATAAAATAAAATTCTCCACGAGATTAAAAATTCGCTTATATATAAGCATATCGAATTCATTGGAATACGGTTTTTAAGATCTGAAAAAACATAATTTTTAAAAATTGTTTCGGTGCGATTTAGTAGGAAATTATTTTAATAGATGCATATAAAATAAATAGAGAGATAAAGGCGTGCGTTTTGTACGCCCTTGTAAACTCACTCACTTAACACGCGAGTGGGCGAAAGGGAAAGTATCTCACCGTACGCGCAAGACATCACTAATAGCACAAAAACAACCATTAAGAATCTCCAGAATTAGCTGCAAAAAATCTGCGCGATACGGTGATGTACACTTAGTGTACATGGCTTAAAATATGTATACATTAGTGATTTAAAATGAGAAAAATATAAATATTATCAATTATTACAATAATTATTATATACTCAAATTTGAAAAGTTAAAATTATTTTAATAGTAAAGTGCTGAAAACGAGTTTTTTAGACATATTTATAGATATATTCAAGTATTAATACGACATGTATACTCAGTATACACTAATAAAAAAAAATACGCATACTACGGTGATGTACACTAAGTGTACATTATGTAAAAATGTATAGAAATTGGTGATTTTAAATTAGAAAATATTATCATTATTATCACGTAGTCCTGTGCATGCGGTTTTATCAACAAGGAATCGAAAATGAAGCAAAAAGCTTGTAGAAAATTAATAAAAATGAAAAAGATTATAATTAAATTGCTTTATAAATAAAATTTTAAAATCGCCAAAATCTCAAATACATGACATTTGATTTTTACAGTAAATTGCATAAAAACGCATTTAACAAGTTCTTTATTTGTTGATTCTACATAGTTTTCAAGTTTATTTGGAAGAGTGCAAATAAATTAGTCTAGTGAATACTTTCTCTCTTTGGACAAAAATGTTTATTAATATGCCTTAAAATAATTGAATGTTTGATAAAAAATAAAAACTATATTTAAATGCATTTTTTTGCTGCTCCTGCCAGTTACGTAGATTGTCGGTAACATATTTATAATTTATCTCAAACGTACGTACGTCGATGAAATGATGAATAAACCGAAAAATTTCTAATACATAAACATTAACGCGGACAAACAGAAGTATTGCATTATTCATATTTTTGTATTTAGAACAGTTTAAGAAGATAACACAAAAGAAGAATGCGCCGCGAATCGAAATGTCCAGACACATTTAAGGAAAATAAAATAATAATAATCACTCGACTAATTTAATGATTATAAAAATTCGGGTTAAGTGAACTGCTACAGGTTGAAAAACAACTGTGTGTTTATTCTGAATTTAAACGGCAAAAATAAAAAGGAAGTGTATACAGTGAGCAATGTATTGATACAGATTGTAATGATTTTATAATTATTTAATAATAAATTTGGTTATTATTAGAATCAAACAATAATTGTTTTAAAGTGAACTTCGTATTGTGTCACTTTGTCGTATTGACAGTTGTTGGACAAAAATATTTTTCAATTGAGTCGTCCAGTTTCAAAGCAGCACATTTGTATCAATTAGTGCTTGATGAAAATTGTTGAATACAAAATTAAAATAATAATCAAACTTTTATTGCTGCATTGTAATGAAAATATATTCAAAATACAAATAATCATAACTAAGTGTAAAAATGTTAGAGATAAAACTAGGGCTAAGAAACGAAAACACTTATATAGTCAGATTTTTATTGTTTAGTTTATATGTTTAGTTCATAATAAAATAATATCAGCAATATTCAATTTAAGGTAAATAACAAGGGGGAAGTAAAATATACATTATTTTAGAGGAAATCAGATCTTTCTTTAAAAACATATAAAATTAAAGCTGTACAGCGATTATTTTCTTAAAATGTGTATAAATAGCTTTGTGACGTTTTTCAATGGCCGATCTATCGGCTTCAGATTTTCTAACTATTTTTATGATAATCGTAATTTGTCGTGCATTTATTATATATTAAACAACTGAAGTAGGTTATTTTACAAGTATTGTATTATGTGTGTGCCCAATAAAAGTGTACACGAGCAACCGCCCGGCCAAATGAGCGAAAACAAGAGAAGGTGCACAGTCGGGAATGTTCATTAAATTTTCATATATTTTAATACATATAAGATATTCTCTACAAGCTGAAATAACTCATTATTAGAGAATTTTCAATACATAATATGTACAACCTAGCTCGATTTTAATTAATCATCACCATGTTCATCCATGAGATTAGTAAAATTTAGCTAAACCTAATCTGTGATGATCGATCGGAATTATATTTATATTATAATCACTAATTCCGATCTTCCAGGCACGATAGAAATTTATAAAACACTATGATCCATATGGGATTTGAACACAGATCTTATTTTTTTGAATAGATAACTATATTTTAATAAAATGTATATTTTTATTTTTCATTAATAGCGTATTTTTATAAATAAAAATTCCCGCAAAAGAGCCCGCAAATTCATAGTTACTAGTCTGAGACGTTACGGACTACGCTATTTCATCCCATTATTAATATGTAAACTTTAGCATAACAAAAGAATAGTAAAAATCGGCATTTTGGATCGGTCACGTGGATCTTCGAAATCTACTAACTATCACAAAAAATATTTTAACCCTTGTCTTGTCTATATATTATTAAAATACTGCAGCATTATCCTTTGTAATTATTTGCCTACGCGTGCAACTTGAATTTTCACAAGGAATCGATAGAGGTGGAGCTAAATTTTAACTTGATTGTCTCCCAATTAACCTTGTTTCCATTCGTCCAAGCTTCCGCGAAGGACCAGTATAAATGACACTTGGTTCGTTCATTATCCCTGAACTAATTCACACCAATTACTGACAATTTTCACAACTGCATTTATTCATACATATCATTTATTAAATATTCTCTAATAATGTGACGAAGATTTGTCTTCCACAAATTTACTATGAATATAAGTTTACGTCAGCATAATAATTACGCCTATCAATCAATAAACAGTTTAACCGTCAGACCGCACTTTAACACAAAAAATTGTCGGAAAGGCATTATTACTGAATTACACATTCCTGGGGTTAACTACGTTACCAGATACAGAATTTTTAATATATCGTTACACATATCATACAGTGTCTATTAATAAATTCGAATTTACTGGTACAATATATTTGAATTGCACATTCCAGAGAATAGCTACGTTGACTAATCTATCGTTACGTTGTTACTCAAGACAAAGAGTTCAATAAAATCGTTATTGAACAAAAACAAAGAGTCTGGTTTCACCCCCAAATCATTGCCATTTGGAAGAACGGTAGACTTTCCTATATTCCTCGATGGTATATAAGTTATAACACTACCAGATCATCAATCAATCTTTGATCACACTATCACTATTACATCCGATTTGGAATAACGAGAGTTAATCCGAACACGCACCAAGTAAAACTAAGCCGAATCGACGTGCGATATATACTAAAGTGAGTTATACATATAAAGAACTTTCAATAAATTATTACTACTTGCTAATTTTTCAACAGGTGAGATTATAGTTTATAGTATTTGTACTTTTATCGCGCATTCGTCGTTTGATTAAATATAATCCGTTAATGATTGCTAATGCGTCTAGTGATATTACCGTCTCGTAAAATTATTATTATCAAAATTATTATAAATTTAATTAGATCACAGTCTGTCGCTGATTTTTGTCGTCGAGTGCGTTCAGGGTTCGAGGGTTGTTCGATAAGTCTTATGAAATACATATTTGACATGTCGAAGCGTTTCTTCCTTTTCTGGCATTCCGATCACGCGCGTGTGACGATTTTCCGGATCAACAAAGACATTAAACACGCGCGCGTGTCGATAAACCGAAAAAGCACGTTTTCTTTATCCGCGGGTCCGGTAGGCCAGACCACGATCTGAAAACTACCACCGAAACGTCAGATGGCCAGTTGGACGCATTTCACGCAGAAGACCGTCATACATGATACGAAGATTAGGGCACAATTAGGTCACTTGATTTAGTCTAAATCAGAGCTACATTAGTTTTTGACCAATACAAGTCAGACTTCGAATAAATCAATTCGATTATCACAGATAATGTTTTCTAAGATTTTCCTAATCTTACTGATGAATTTCGTGATGATGATAATGATGTAATGAAAAAATATTTTCACCTGAAATCGCTTCGAGTAGATCGTTTTAATGTACTAAGACAAATAGAGAAGTTGAGTCTTAAGTTCAATATCCAAAAGTGTGCAATCTAATAAGGTATTAATTAAACAATAACAAAGAGTCTGGTTCCGCCCTGAATCGAAAACTAACAATGACATTTAAATATCGGTGCCAAATGCAATGCATATCTATCTATATTTGCTAAATATTCATTCAAGACATTTTTTTGGCTCGTATTTTTCGGGTCAGAATTTATATTAAGTGGGCCAGAATATAAGCAGTCAGAATAAATATAAGATGGCCAGAATTTAAATTGGAATGATCAGAATATTTTTTTTTAGTCAGTATTTATAAATAATAGCTAGTATTTATATTATACGATCTGTAATTTTAACCTCAAGGTCAGTTTTATATTGACAGATGGTCAGCATAATAATACATGATCATTATAAATGTGTTTTAGAGCCAACTTATTTTATTGGATTCGCAACATTGTCAGATTACAGCAAAACAAGTCAAGCATGCTCTCTGTCCATACGTACATACAATTAAATAGATTCATGGGGTGCTCACTGTTCTGAACCGCACCTAACCTATCCATCAGTTTAGGTTCCAGATATTTTGTAATATATATTTAAAATTAATTTATTGCCCATTTATTTATGTTTATAAGTGTTCTATTAGATTTTTATTTTGATCCAAAATTGATTTAAATTCTGACCATTTAATCTGTTGCCATTTTTTATTTAATTATAATATCTTTATAAGACAATAACAAAGACTAGAATTAGCATTTGTCTTACCCTATATAAGCCAGAATTAATTTCACTAGAGCTTGAGTTAAACAGAACAGAACTACCACTTCGCTTCCAGCTTGGAATAAACGATATTTTAGCCGCACTAACGATCATTTAGACGATTTGAAAAATAACCTCTTATTATTGCACGAATTATACGGCAAATTAAAAAATAAGTTATAATCAAAATACCTTGTATTTATAAAACTAAACACGTGTACTGTAAGATACGGTAAGAATTTCAATAATCCAATTAAAAATATGCAAATTTAGCATAATAAAGAGCATATGGACGATTGACGAATCTAGGTCGGCAATAATGCTGGCTCCGGGGAATTTGGTGGGCGATCGACGAGGCATGAAGGGCAATGGAGAAGTAGGCAAAACTTTTTTGTTCCAAAAATAATGTTGTGCGAAAATGTTTTACGTGTATTATTTTCATAATAATGTTTTGCATAAAATATAATGTGTTTTAGGATATTTTTAAAGTGGCCGCTGTAATCGTTTTAATTACTTACAAATTTTGATTATTTTTAAATTGCGAATACTATTTTTATAAATAGCAATTCTAAGTCGCATTTAATATTTTATAAATAGCAAATATTTTAAACTTTTTCTTTATAAGCTTAGGGGTATGTCTAAGAAATACTAAAATACTGCATCAAATAAGTACTGTTTGAACTATCGTTTGTAATTATTCGACGGTAACCTAACATGTGGTCACCATGAAACTTGAGCTTTTACAAGGAACGGATAGAAGTGGAGCGAAATTCTAACTTGATTGTCTCTTAATTAACCTCGCTCCCATTCGTCCACTTGCTTACATCGTTCATCACTACCGAATTACTCGGCGAACTGATTCAACTTAACTGACAGATGAGAAACCAAAGATCAAAGGCACTCGATTTTTACAACTGCAAGGCTCTACGACTCTTCTCATATTGCATTTATTCGATGATATATGTATATAATGAGCTATTTAAGCTCATAAAGAATATATTATATATATTAAAATAAAAATAAAAAATTGCGTTGAAATTTGGTTTCTACAAATTTACTAATAATATGAGTTTACGTCAGCATAAAAATCAAATAGTTACTAATCTGCAATTATCAATTGATTAATAGTTAAATTGTTGGACCGCACTTTAAAAAAATATTTGTACATACATATTTCGGTAAATTAAATGAAAATGATTACAGTGATTTGAGTGTATTTTATATTTATTTACTTGAGTGTACTTCGAATTTACCTTATCGATTTTAAATGAAATTTTCATGAAAATAGCCTTAAACTAGCATTTATTTTCCATCCATGGCCACAAAGAGCATTATATAACACAAACTACAGCGCCGTACGGTAGTTATGCATTTTAATTCATTGCCTTATTATCTAAAATATTTGTAATGCAAATCCGGAATTTAAATTGAACCAAATAAAATTCAAAGCTACGGATTAACAACAACAAAAAGTTCGAGCTAATCTATTTGCGATAAAGTAATAAATAACATTCTAAAAGACAATTGCTTTACTCAACGTTTTGTAATTGTCACTGTTCTATTTGTAATGAACATTGATTACCAGATAACAATTTAACTTAACGATTTAGAATAATAATTATTATAAACGATGAGAAATAATGATGATCGTTTTATAATAAATATAATTAATCGACGCCGTGTAATACCGACTTTCATGTGACAAAATGATCTTGTATATAAAAATGTAAACATTTATACGAACACAGAACAGTTTCAATGAATATATTAACTACTATAAACCACTACATATTTATTTTAACGAAAAAAGACGATGACAAATATTTTGGAACAATAAAACTGTGTTCTTTTGTATAGTATTGAGCACGCAATTGACGCACTTTGTCCGTGAAGTTTACATTGTAAATAAAAAACAGTAACATGCTACTGTAAAATGTTGACAATAATTAGCTGATACCATAGTAAAAAGCAAATAGCCCTTCAATTCAATGACTATTGTTAGCAATTAACTATTGTCATATGTCAAATAATTAGTAAAGACATTCATTATATTAGTAGAATATAAATTCCAGTATGACTGATATATTGTCAATTAAATTCCAGTATGACTGTTCTATTGTTCTATTGTATCAATATTTTTTTTAATAATTTTCGTGAATTACTACAAGACTATGATATAAATGTAATTACACTTCATAGTACAATTTTTAAGAAACTAACCTCAGCTTAGAAAATAACAGTAACGGTATTAATAACAAAATCCAGAAAGGTTATTTAGAATCATACAATATTATATCAAAGATAATATATTTTTTTCTATTTAAATAATTATTTTTGCTATTTATACAGTGCTACTAAAATTGAATATAATTTATAATTAATATTTACTATTTCTATTCTAAATATACACTCCGATTCAAACTACGACAGTTATCGTGTCTTCAAACACCTTTATATCCGACATACATACTTAAGAATAATACGTATGTATTATATATGAAAATAAAATAAAAAACACTTTTTTTCAACGAAATTTATTTTTTTATTTTTTATTTGAAACATATTAAGCTGGCTTTGTCGAGATATTTTTAATAAAAGTAAATTCAAATGTACAGGGTCGGTCATTTGTTTTTGAACTTTTAAAATAACTTCTGGGCGGAAACCGCGTGCAGGAGAGGCGCGCGGAGAATTGGTCCTTAGAAATTTAGTCGCAATGGATCGCTTAACGGGGGGAACAAAGCATAAAATAATTTTACAAAAACAACGATTCTAATATAATTGTTCGGCGTCTTGATATTGACACTCAAATATTGATTAAACAGAGTGAATCAATATCCGAGTGTTAATTTACTTAAAGTTTTTTTTGCTTTGAAATTTGAAAAACTACAGTTTAAAAGAATAACATATCGTTAATAAGTATGTCTATGAGATGTAACGGTTTTTAAGAACACAATAACTACTGAAGTTTTATTCAGATCGAAATTAAATATATATTTATTTTTATTTTTTATTCTTTATTACAGATATGACTATTATGACTTGACGGGTTTCCCTAATACGTCATGCTACTCATTATACAAACAATAATGAACATAAGCACTATCCCACATATTTTTTCCAGCTCCTGATAGCTATCGTCGAAAACATATTTGGGTTTGGAAAGCTCGTAAAGAAGCTGGATGGCTCGTGCAAGAGGAGCGTTCTCAAACGCCGATGCAAAAATAGAACGCGATCGCGCATTGCGGTTTGTATCCTTAGTAATTATCGGACGGTCACCCACAAATGACCATCTTTCAATAAGTAATGTGACGGAGGCAGAGCTAAACAATAATATGATTTATATAATAATACAATTTCATGCTCTTTCATTCGCAAAAGGCAAATATTTATTCAACAACGCCATATTTATTTTATATCAATAAATTCTATATTTTGTACAATATTATTAAACAGTTCTTTCAGCTTTTAACTAACTGTATATCTCATCACACGACTCAGCCAATATTCTAGAAAATACTAAATAAATTTGAGTTACAGTGTTGCAAATATTTGATATAAAAACTCAATAAGCATAGGAACAACATACATTCCAAATTATATGAGAAGATATTTTCCTTTAGTATTTTGTATTATTTCACAGAAAAAGTTTGGATTTTAACAGAAGAGGAATAACTTTCAATATGCGAAAAAACTACCTCATGTGTAAAAAGATTTATATTTACAAAAGCTGACTTTTTTGAGATTTTATTTAAATAGCTGATACGTACTAAACCTATGTTTTAATTTTTATTTAGGCACAGGGAAAATTTTCACGAAATTAACCATGGGTCACGCAGTGAGAAGCTTATTTTTTTCCAAATGCTTATAGTACAGGTTTGCACTTTTTAAATCGCTTTTGAGCGGGAACCGAGCGATGAAGCGCGGGAGTATGGCTCTTGGAAATTTAGTCGCAATGGATCGCTTCATGGGGGATTCGTTAGCCTGTTATTAAAAAAATGTAATCCCAATCAAAAATCCTTACACTATAACTATTAACATATTTATTTACTAAAAATAAATAAATTTTCAGGTTTTCTATTAGACCGTGCAGGTTTAATTAACGATCTGGTCTCCTGATTACAAGTATTTAAAACTTTTTCATTCTAATTTTAATGCACGTATTCATTACATACTGTAAGTTCATATTTGTTTTAAGCAATAGTAAAAAAATCAATGACAAAGAATAATTTACTCACACAAAATACAACACATTATGATTATCAAGTATTTTTCCAGGACAATTATTATAATGCGGGACAATACTATAATCCGGACATAGTCTAACTTTGTATTTTATGACTGATTTCTATTTTTTTAAACATATGAAAATATATATATATGTATATTTTGTTCGTTTTTAATTAATTTTAAATTAGTAATATGAATGTTATTTTAGTTATAAATGAAAAAAGTGTATAATAATAAAAAAGCGCAATTCACGCGTTGTCACTGGTTCATTAACCAGTTCTTAGACTCAGTAGTATTTTTTGACGCTACCATCCAGATTTCAAACATCAAACAGTCCACTATTATCCAACATGACGTATAAGTCAATGGCATTTTCAGAAATAATAATAGGCCAAAGTCTGAAGTTAAATGTGTGAAAATTCCAATTTTCCACTAGATACGTATGTAAAACAGCTTCATGCGTGACATTTTTCTGTAACATTGGTATGTTATCTCAATAGATTGTATTCCACACGTAAAGGCGATTAATTGACAGGATATGCAAAGATATGTGTACTATACTCAAATATCTAAGGTGAAGATCGTCACGTATCTGACAAAATGATAATAATATGGCACGAGCTGATATAAACTTTAATTAGATGAATCTTTGGCGTTTTGTTACACTTTGAATATAATATCTTTTAATTGATATGATTGACCTTTTTATTCACAGGAACACAACGAGCAATTGCACACGTCGATCAGATTGTGTAATATAAAATTAGCAACATTTTTTACATTTTAAAATCAAGATTAAAATTGACTATGTGGTTGACCAGATAATTCAGTTTAATTTCATTTATTTAATAACCAAATAAATGAGAAAATACCATGTCTTTAATTTACAGACCTCCCTCCACATCCATAAAAACTAAATTACATAATGTTGTATTATATGTAAATAATGAAATCTTTGGGTTGTCGGGATCACCCTAAATAGTTTAAAATATTTTTTTGAAGTAAAAGACACTTTTAAATATCCACTACTCGTATCCGTTATTAATTGGATCGTTGAACCGTACTTTAACAACAACAAAAAATATCGAGCTATAAACTACTTTATTAGATTAACAGGATTTCGAATGTCTTATTTGACCGGTACATATTCCAAATAGTTGGATAAAATCTGTATTAGTTAAAAACACTAAATAAATAAATGTATATAAAAATAAAATATGAATCTAATTCAAAGATACTTTAATTGTTAAATGCACTGCTAAATCAAACTCACTTTGTGAATTTTTTTAAATATTTTTAAAATTTATCCCTTAAAATATAACAGTTTTATCAACACCTTTCAAATGCGTGTCAAATTAAGCTAAAGTTTTTTTTATATCAGCAATATAATAATTTTTTTTATTAAAATATCCTAAGTCTTCGCTTTGATATCGTCACAAAAAGGGCTAAAAGGGTGTCTTAAATCTGATCTATTTACTATATTTTAAGAATCATTCCGTTGTAACCTGACAGGCGTAAGCCCAATGCGTTACAACGGGATAAATCTGTACCAACTGAGTAAGTCAATCAAATCTACAAGTAAGTATAATAATAACCACATCTATATCAATAATTATAAATTATTTCGTGTAATATAATTTATAACCAGTAGACGTCACTGCAACTGGGGCCAATTTTTTTTATAATAGTGCATTTTTTATAAATAAAAATTCGAGCGTCACTGCCGGGGCTCGAACCCGCAACCTACGAACCTCGAAGCCTGCGAAAAATAACTGCATATACTTTAATTGTTTAATCTGATCCAACCATCAATAACACTAAAACTATAATAGTTCAACTCTATAGAGATACAATGATAAACTTCTATTTACTTTAAAAAAATTAATATTACTTATTAACTGTTTTATTTATATAAATAATGTAACATGTTATTATCGTAAAAAAATTGAAATATAATTGTAAAAATATTTTTTTATCAAAATGATCTTCAGATGTAAGGCATCTCTAAAAACGATGAATTTAGACGAAATTATAAAAATAGACAAGAAAGGTTTAATGGAAAAAATACTGCTTAAATCAGACTCCTAAAGTTGCACTGTGTATATAGTTAGTATTGCTCTGCAGATGCGAAAATATAAATAAAAAAATAAATATTATAATATATAATACACCAAATAATTTACACTAAAGAAAACTGCTAGAAATATTATACTTTAGTCACATAATCCAAGGCTTAATCACAGCAATCTTTGACATGTAAGTTAATCGTTTTATAATTTACAATGAAATCAATAAAGGGCCTAGGTACATTAAAGAAATCTTAATTGCCAATTATTCAAATCAATTTTTCGATAAGATATAGTATGTGGCAGATAATGTAATACAGTGATGTATTTTTTATAACGCCAAATTTCAATAAAGGGCTACTGGTACTACAAATGTATTTATATAAAAAAATCATATAATACTGTTGCAATACCTATGAAAATAATATAATATATAATTATGTAACGTAAAGTTGTTACATGATTTTATTCATTGGTTAAGGACATTTAAGATAATAATAAATCCATTTAGATTTATTGTAATATATTAAATAATATTAATAATAATCCTACCGTAACAATAAAACATAAAAATCTAGATTTTTTCATATTAAATGATATTAAAATACACACATAAATAATGCAGGATAAAAAACATATTGGGATGTATTAATAGTTATCATACTGTAAGATTAAATTTTATTGTAATTTTAAAGCATAAAAATGTATTTACTGATTAAAGCGATGACAAAGGATAAAGCGATTAGAACGTCAACGATATTAATCAATAAAGGGGTATCGGACTAATCAAGGTGACAAAGTGAGTAACAATTAACCTTTTACAATATCTAAGTAGTTCAATTGATAACTAAGAGATTAATAAAGAGTTCGTATGTGATTCGAATTAACCTTTCAGATACCGTGCTAAATATATAGTAGCAACAAAGGCGTATCAGTAAATACCAGGATATAAAAAATGTTTTGGATTATCTTCAGTATCAGTATCGTTGCATCAATCACGTGTTTACATTGATTTTATGAATTGTATTCTTTAGCAACTTAATAGGGCTACTAAATTGAGGTGAAATTGTTCTGTGAATTTAAAAATTGAATTTGGTAGCATATTACTTATTTTCAATAAAAAACATAATGGATTTAAAAAAGTGTAAAAGTCGATAAAATTAATTCCTCGTTTCAAAGGATGTTGTCAGTTGTAGCACGTTCATTTAATATACTTAAACATTTTGCACGCCGTTAGAATAGATCGTAGATAAAGCTTGGCCTGAAGTTTAGTTAGAAACATGAGCTTGGAAGTGGAAGAGTTAATAGTGAAGGAGTTAAAAGTGCAACTGAGAGATCTACATAAGAAGAGAGAAATATAAAGATTCTTTAGGAATGTAAAAAACTTCACAATAGTAGGCGCGTACGGTGAGCTACATTCCCTTTCACTCGCTCGCGCATTAAGTGACGAGAGTGAGTGAGAAGTGGGCGTGCGGAACGCATGTAACGCACGCCCATATCTCTCACGCGAATGAGCGAAAGGTATTGTATCTCACCGTACGCATCTGGTTAGTATTACTTCAAAAAGAAACTTCTCCAATGTTAAAAAATTAGTCTAAGGTTAATTAGGAAGATTTATGTATATAAAAGTATAAAAAAAAAAATTTTAATATCTATTTAACTTAGAACATTTTTTCAAACACATTTATGGTTTTTTTAATTTTTAATATACCATAAAGACTTTTTAACTAAGTTACAAAATTTTTAATTTTTTTACGTTAGTTACGATTTTTTAATAGACGCCATTTTGAAACAAGAAAGCGGATTTGAGTGACTACGAAATATTTGTAAGAGCTACTCTTAGAACAAATAATAGGTCGATATGATAAAAAATACGGCAGTTATTTTGTCTTCATTTGTATCTAAGGCAAAAAAATAATGGTGATTTGATTTTTTTGTGTTCTGAATAGCCGCCATGTTGTAAACAGATGGCGGATCAGACTAGCTAACAAACTTTGCTTTAAGAATATATTTTATGACAATATTATCATTTTTTAATTTTTAATTTTTTTGAATAGTCGCCATTTTGAAATAAGATGACAGATTAGGTTAGTTTCCTAATGATAGAATTATAATTATAGTGACGATATTTATCTATCATAATCCAGTAACCGTTGCAACAATTAAGTGGCAAAAGACTTGCTAAAAGAGTTTCATACAACTAAATGATTTGTGTCCCTTGATTTTTTTAAGAAACGACGCTTTTTTTCGTCGGTGTTATATAAACGATACTGCGTATTTTAGTGGACATCCATCAAACAATATTAACAGTTTCAAATCAGGTGAACTTTACTTAAACAATTGCACTATATGATGAGAACAAGTACCAAACATGACGGCGTAGCAAATAATTTTATTATAGTATGTATTTGACAGCAACAAATAGTCTAGTTCTGCCCCGAATTACCGCATTGAAATGGAAGGGAAGTTGAACTTATTTATTTAGGCTGAAACTCTGCCGTACTGAATTACTTTATTTTATACTTCAAACAATAGCTTCATTCAATATAACACGATGAAGCAGCTGTTTCACATCGTTAGGTTTCGCAAGCCTACTTAAGAACAATAATATTTGATTGTGCTGCGGGTATAAATAATATATAATTTAGTATGTAGTATTGAAATACTACCAAACAAGTTCATTGTTAAGACCAAGTTGTAAAAAATATAGTTAAGGCCAAGAAAAACGGTTAACGACTAATAAGCGCGCGATTTGAATTGGCATCTAACACATATTTAAATAATAAATCAAATTAAATCCATGCAGATTGGCAAGCATTATATGTTCAATATAGATATTCTAATAAATTGCTTGATTAACTAAGTCAGTTTGAATCAAGCCTTGAAAGATGCATAAGACATCGAACTCTTATCAAAAATACAATCACTGCAGTTTGTCACGCGTGCAATCAATTCATAAAGCAGGAAAAATCTGACAAAACACAGGGGGTTTCTTCTCAGATAAACAGGTGACCGATTCGGTATGCAAGATTGATTCTCTTCGATTGGCAGTTGCAGCACGATCACAAAGCCGACGGTATTTCCCCGGATTTTATGATATTCCGGATTGGAAAATAAAGTGCATCCTTTATCCGCAATGTCCTCAAAGAATGGCAATATGGTTTATTGTGCGATCGGTTGAAAAACTGCTAAAACGAATCGAGCATTGATATTTGCACTTTTGTTTTGACACATCTACATAACTTCAAAAGTGCAATCGCTCATTGAAAAGTATATACAACTGAGTTGAGTGTACTGTTGGGGTTTGAGTCAATTGCACAATAATTAATGTTGATTAATGTTAATTGCATAATCAGTTAAGTACAAAGAGGCGGGATGAATGATGTGACGTCTAGAATCAATATCAGACATGTAACTTACTTGTAAAAAAACATTGTATTTTATCGGTCATTAAAGTAATATTTATCTTTTTCAAGTTGAAAATATTACGTCATAAAAATTGCTTTATTACAAAATAAAATAATATTATATTGTAATGTGTTTTTTTTTTTATAAATTCGTGCGTTTTATATTTAAAAAATATTTTCTAATATAATAGCAACAATTGCTAAATAACAAATTTTCCACATATTTAAAAAAAAACAATAAAATTTTCGCTGCAATGTATTAAAACAATTTGTTTATTAAATATATATTTAATAAACAAATAAAAAAATGGTCTGTTGATTTTCAAATATAAAAATGGGTGTTGATGCAACATTAGTATTATTTGTTGTCAACGAAGTTAAATATTATATAATAATATGTATACACTAAGTGGTCAAGGCCACCACGTGCTTAGAAACAGCATTATGTATGATTGTAATGAAAAAATACCGTATCTAAATAATTCGAGATATGGTAAAAATGAAACTTTTCTTTGTATTTCATTGATTTTAATTTGAGATTTATTGTAAACAATAAAATCATTTTTTATTTATTTAATACACATACTTTTTTAATTATGTGTTCTTGTAAAATTACTGATTTATTATTATTTTATCAGCTTCTAAACAATGAGACAAATTTTCTTGCATTTTCATTGTTTGATATATCAATTAATGATAATATAATGCAGAAGTATTTTCCACTATAATAATAATATATTAAATATTTTAAGCTATTTTTAATTCTCATAAACGGATTTATAACATTAAATTGTTCATTTGTATATAATTTAACTATTACTCAAAAGATCTATAAATAATCGATCTTGAAATTAAAAACGATAAGACGCTTTATCAAAAGATTATTTTCGGTAAAGTTCTAATTTTAAAACTCGAAATGGTTTAATCTACATTTTATTAAAAATAGTAAACAATGTTCATTGAACACATCTGTAGTATTAAATTAATCTAATGATTAATACAATATCTGTTTGATAATCGGAAAACCCAACAGATAATTTTCTTAGAATATATCTTGAAACGTTGATTAATGGAAATAATAACGTTAATAAATACCTGCATTATTAAATTTATCCTAAAGTTAATTTATCGATTCGAGAGATGATGCTAGTTAATTTATAATATTAACACAGCAGAAACTTTAAGGAATTAGCCATTTTTCGTCAATACTCCGTCATGCCAATAATAAATCATTCAGCCCTTAGATTATGTACATCTTGCACTTAAGCCTACAATTACATTTTTAAGCGACCTCAGATATAGGAAAAAAATAATTAACGATGCGATAAGATACGTTGATTTTAATCCAAAGTACTTACTACGCGTCAATTTTAAGTATTGATTACATTTCAGATAGATCTGATGACAAAATCAATTTCGCATATAGATTAATAAAATACGCATACATGTACATAGTATCTAATTTTTAAATATCAGAATAAAACAGGAAGCTTAATCGTTAAACTATTTGGGAAATCTGATATCGGCTTGTAATAAATAAATTACGGTTCAGTTGTGTTTATCGATTAAACAATGTGTGGTGAATTAAATTTGTACTGTGTCACGTCATGACGTCTGTAAATATTGTTTAGCAGAAAAGAACATCGATAAAGATGATTAAACGTGGTTTGTTGCTTATGCAATGCACGTGTCTCGTCTATAGTGTAATTGACTTGCTCGCCGATTTAACAATTGAACCATTTTCATACTTTATATTGTACTAACTTGCTACGCCCAATTTTGTTATATACAAAAAATATTAAAAATACACAGCGCGCTCATCATGCTACTCAATCATAAGGAGGCAACCATAATAAACAAATTTTGATATTGCGTCACACATGAAAATTAGTTGTCTAATATTTAAACTATGCAGATTTATAAAATATTAAAAAAAACGAGGAAAACGATTAAATATATTATACCCCCCCCCCTAAATAAACATAGACATACACACAGAAAAGAAGCTAAATTACTATTATATATAAAAAATATTTATTTTTAAATCTCTGTCCTGCGATTGGACAGTCGCCTTGAGGGACAGTAACGGTATATGTAAGTACACAGGGCATTATTATTTTTTTTGTAATGAAATTATTACATCATCGCTCTAATCAATATTCTGTATTAGTTTTATGAATAATGATTTACATACGTAACCGTGTAGTAAGATTTTTTTAACATTCCTCAAAAAACTGTTGTAAAGCAAAATTTAATTAATGCAAATAGTCGCTTAAATATATTTTTTTTATTATTAGAAACTGAGTACTACTAAAAATGAACAAAAAGTTTATATTAGATTAAAATATATAGTCACATAAATTATTATAATGCAACAAAAACAATGCACATTAAAAATCTCAGGAATACCATTGATCGTTGCAATTATTTTTTTGCAAGAGCTTACTAAAATCATATCGTATAAGCGTCAAATTTTAAAATCATATTCGAGAGAATATAAATTAAATAGTTCAAAAGCACTTTCAAAAATAGCCTGAACCAATAATATGGTCGGTGTCAAATACAAATAAGGGTGTTTCTTTATTCCATTGAGGAAACCAGCAATATTTTTATTTTTGCCGACTGTCCTAGGAATGCAAATTCACACCTCCGTACAATATTCCCCTGGCCGTACTCGTTTTCTATTTCTAGTATTAAATCTATTAACTATCTCTATATCTAGTATTAAATCTATTATATATATATAAGATTATGATTTTTTTATAAATTTATTACAACATGTAAGAGTTACTAAGATATATCTTAGTGATTTTCGTTCATCTTTACAAAGAAACGAGTTATAAAATTATTTGCGAAATATATGCAATTTTATATTGCATGAATATTTAAGTAATAATTTAAAAATCTATATATATCAATGAAAATATTGTGTAACGATATCGACATTGAATAATTAGTAAAGCTGTCAACAACAACAACAACCAGCAGATAACAATTAAAGAATCTAGAAGTTTCCAGAGTCGACTTTAGATTACATATGAGTCCGGAAAATTTTGACATGTGGTTCGCGTGGTTACTTTTCATGTTTTTCTCTTTCTTCTGGAACTGACTGACAACACAAAACGAGGTTTATATAATTACACGTATATTGTTTACTTATCGAAAACTGCTTACGTGCCGAAAAGATTAGTTTTTCAATGCCGATCACGCATAACGCACCATTGAGTCTGTCAATCAAGAGGTGTAACTCTGCATACAGAATGTTCTAAATTTCTTTGCTTCTATTTTTCTATTTATATACATTTGAAGGCCATGTCTAATTTTAAATATTATAAATTTTGGATTATAAAAGAAAATGAGCGCATATCTTTAAAAT
Organism: Plectrocnemia conspersa; assembly: GCF_051122295.1. NCBI lineage: Eukaryota > Metazoa > Arthropoda > Insecta > Trichoptera > Polycentropodidae > Plectrocnemia > Plectrocnemia conspersa. The sequence continues at coordinate 2,666,499 of NW_028277168.1, forward strand.
ATTTTTTTAAAGGAGTGTGAAAAATTTTTTCACTACGCGACTAATTCACATTTTCTTTAGAAAATCAATATTAAAAAAAGCATTTCAAAATTTATATTAAGCATAGTGCAGAGTGCACTGAAAATGCTATCATAAACATATTAATACTTTACAGGCCGGTGACTCAAATATGCGTTATTATAAAACTAATGTGTCATTTAATATCGGTAAAATCACCATGAATATTTTTTTATAATTAGCCTCGTAAAAATCATTATTTAAAACCTCTATTGAAACTTTTAAAGTTATAAAATAAAATGTATGTATATATTAATATATAAAAAACAGATTCAGCTGAAACACACTGAAGTCAGTGCTTTAAGAAATATTTTATTTTATAAATAAAAATATTTTTTTAATTGAATCTAAATCTATAAAATATCATAATCGATCGAGACGATTAAAAATAATTTAAAAAAATGCTGTGTTATGAAATATATAGATCTACTATCAATATATTTGTACATATACTTAAATGCATATGTACACTTCGATTATTTTAAGAATGTATTACCAGCCGAGAACGGTAATACGCATAATTTTGAATTTAGCTAAAATTATTTACTGGCATAATAATGGGTAATATAAGTGACTCGTAACGTGTATGTGATCAATACAAGTCATGCGCATGTCTTGAAATATTTTTGTCTCAATCGATAGATTCTTAGATATAATATAGCATAGATATATAAATCAAATTAATTATTGTTTCGCAACGCAGATATATATCATATATTTTCTATTAATCTAATAGTGCGTTCTATTTTAAAAAATACACGATTATTTGAATTTCATTGTGTTTTATATTTTTGCAATGCATTATGAATATTACCATTCCAATTTGTATAGCTTTCGACAAACTTTTTTAAACTTTCTTAAAAAAAATAGTTTTAAATACACTCGCTATTTATATTAAGCATCAGAGCACATAAACATTTTTTAAGAGAACAGAGCTGAATAATAACAAAAAAAATATTTTTAAATTATTGTATGTACACAGAGAAATGATTATTATACATTAATATATATAATTATAGCATAGTAAAAGAGGCGATAATCGTACCTTAAAATTACAATGACAATTTTATAAATATAATTTTATGATTTAAATTAAATTCTTTAGAAGTTTAAAGAATAAAGGTGTATCAACCAATGACTCATGAATCACTGGTTGTGAATAATAACAATATAATTAAATGCCATTTTTTGTGTACAACCGTCCTCCGAACATGCCGTGTGTATTTTTTGCAAATACTCGCATTTTATTTTTTGTTTAACGGTAAATGATTGAGTGAAACAATACTTTCGGACTGTTAAATAATGATATAATGTCCCTTTTCGATAATCTTTAATTGCGTTTTGAGAAATAGAAGAATAGCTGGAGAATTTTGCATATTGAAAATTGTATTTGATATGAAAAAATCAAATATTATATTGAAATAACAGGTTCTGCCCAGGTCGGAAGCCCTAGTCTAAGCTTAGCCAAAGGATCCCATTATTGCTAGCATCTATAAATATTATACTTTTGCTAATAAAGATAATCTTTCGAACCATCCTGTACTCGTAACAATGTTTATATGCGTGTGATACAGATTTCATTGATCTGGTAACAAAAAGCATGTTTCTTTTATTCATTTTTTTAACAAAACGTCTCCAGAATGTTAATATTTATGTATGTGACCAAAGTATCAATTATTGCTTCCGTGCTGTAAAGGTTAGGCGGAACAAAGTGCAAAAGTTTCGATTCCGTGACGTCACGGGGATTTGAAATTGGCGTTGTGCGTCACATACTAATTCAGTGACGTTCAACGTGCCAGGAACGTACCAGGCGCAATACTTTTTGGAATTATCTGAATCTAATTAAAGAAATAAGACAAGAGGCGATAAACTAAATTCAGAAAGTACAGCAATACACTAAATAAAGCCTTGACATCAATACACTAGGCTGGAAGTCGCTGTTATAATGTGTACTACTTTTAAAATTTGCCTATTTTAAATATGTTTTCGCACTTTTGTCGTTTTGCAGTAGTTGGCCCAATTTGTTTAAGACGACAGGATGCTAAAATTTTTCTAATCTTGGATAATTTGGCACAAATTGATATTAGGGATAAGCGTGCGGACGAAATGATAAGAATGTGTTTGTGCAATTAATGAATAAAAAGCCCATCTATTTTACAATTTAATCCAATACGAAGTTAATTTACTTTTTTAAGTCGTAGAAACTTTTAAGTGAAGTTTACAGTTGGAGAATGTTATATGATATTTTTGGTAATTGAATCGCTAAATGTATAAAACATATGTATGATTTGATATTTAAATAAGTTATTATTGAATCAGTAGAAAAAAATAATTTATGTCAAATGTTTCATCTGTATTTTTTACAATTTTTCTATAAAAACACTTAGTAAATCAATAAAAAAATAATCTCTACTATACTAGATCATATATAATATTTCCTAATAAAAATCAGATTTTGGCGTGGCACGGAATTCCAGCTCATTAACAGGCTGTCAAACAAAGACAATTAAATATTAATTAAATCATCATACTTCGCTAAATCATCACGTGGCAGAGCCTCACGTTTTACACCTATAATACTAATTTTAACATTATTTCTCACCTTCACTATAAAATAAACCGTGGAAGCCTCACATGTGCGCTTATCCGACGGATCTAACAATCAAGAAGTGTAGTACTATTATATTTAACTAAACAGGTTCTCAACCCTCCATATGTAAAACTGCAATGAATATAAACCAGTATATTTTACTGTTATAAACTTGAATCTGGACCGACAATGGTGCGAATTTTGCAGCCCATTAAAAGTCGACGCTTACAGAGCGACATTTACATTACAATACAAATATGTTTTAAAGCATATTCCAAGAAAATTGAATCAAGTCGTAACGTATTGAGTGAAGGTAATTTAAGCTTTAACAAGAACAATATCTAAACATCTGGAAAACACGCAGATTCTGTGTTCATTTTTCGTGCAATTTTATGTCGTCACGTATTACTAGAATAATAGGACTAATGTATGAGCATTTTCACAATATTGTTAATAACTCTTAAGTTTCTTATCGTTTTATAATTTCCATTGTTATTTCTAGTTATATAAAATCAAAGTCATTATTATCACCTTCTGTTAAAAATAAACACTCCATAGATCTATGTAACATTAATTTTCTGTTATAATTATAAAAATTAATATATATGTATATATATTAAATTTATTCACCGATTCTCAATATGCGATTCTTGAGACATAAAATTGCTTACGAAATATATATAAAGATCATCACTATTTGAAGCAGAAATACCCGATAATTTAAGGATTGCTTCAATTATACCTATAGCTAAAATAAAAAATAGTAAAAAGGTTGAGGAAATAAGACCAATTAATTTATTGCCTTGTATGGAAAAGTGATGAAAAAAGTAGTAATCAAATAATTGAAGGGTTTCATTATTTCACAAAATATTCTGTGTGAACAATAATGGGTATTCAGAGAAAAACATTCCACCGAGACTGCATTACAAGTAGTGATAAATGATTGGTTATTGGCCAATGATTCAAATTATTAAAGCAGTTTTCTTGAATTTCAAGAGAGCTTTCGAAACAATAGACAGAATATAATGTTAAATAAATTAGATATTTTTAATATGGTTTAATAATTATGTAAAAAAGAAAAAGTAAAAATTTTAAATAAATTATTCCTACTCCAAAGAGAAAATAATCACGGTGTACTACAAGGGTTCAAATTAGGACCATTGCCATTTATAATATATATAAAAAATAAATAATCAGTAATATAGAAAAATGTAAATCTGCTTACATGTAATAATGTTAAATAATTGTAGATAACTTAAATTATGAATTAAATCTATTAGAAAAATGGCTATAAATAATGTACCTTAACTAAATGAAAATAAAATTAAATAATTGATAATATAAAATATTTAGGAGTAATTATAAATAAAAAAACAAATTTTATGGAGCATTGTAATAACACAATCAAAAATGGAATATATAGTATATTAATTAGGATGAGAAATATGTTAAGTATAAATACAAAAAAAAATAATCTACAATAGTATTATATTGCCCCACTTCAATTATTGTGCAACAATAGTATACAATATGTGCTTAATAAATTAGATAAGACGATGTTGTAAAAATTAAAAAATAGTAAAATGATAGTAGTTTTAAATAATAATAGATTTATTAGTTGTAAAAGTATGATTGAAAGTTTGGAATTCTTGGATATTCAAGAAATGTTTTAGTATTTATAAATACATAAGTTAGAAAATAATATGTTACCACGGTGTTTTAATAAGAATTCAATAATAAATAATGCTGTACTTAGATTTATTACTAGATAATTTAAGGATAGTGTATGGAGGTGGGAATTTGTATAATAATATTCCTAGGACAATCCGCAAAAATAAAAATGTAGCGGATTTCCTCAATGGAACAAAAAAATACATTCTTGCATTAAGAAATAAATTATTTATTTAAGAGTTCAAACAATGTTTCTTAATTTTAAAATACGTGTCTCATTTTATTATTTAATTTTAGTAAGGTACATATAATTATACATTACACACAGAAAATTCTCTGAGTCTTGCTTTTTAGAAAATGTTATGGTATGACATTTATTAATGCTTAATGTAAATTTATTTACCTAAAAGATGAATACTCTGATGTATTTGAATATTTAAAATCGTTTTGAGTGAACAATTGTTGTGTGTATGTCATTTATAAATATAATAGAAGAAACAGCAACAATAGTGGATCAAGATTTGACCTCCACAGAATTTTAAGTATTGTTTTTGGCGAACGACTCTCGAATAAGTATGGAATTATTCATTTACTAGAATTCTATATAATACATATATTTGCCTATTCATTTCGAGATATTGTATCATCTATGTTAAAGATCATTGACATACAACTTGTCAGTTTATATTTTGTAGTATAATAAATAATATAGAAAAACAAATTAATTAAAGGTACACAACCGGATTATTTTAATTACACTTAAACACTATTGCATAAGCTGCTTATACGCAGTTTAGTGTCAGTTAACTAAAAAAGTACAATTAAAAAATAGTTTAACATGAAAAGTCGGCCATAACCCCGAACATGAAAATTGCGCAATTATCGATATTTAACTTAAACTGACATAATTCGTTCAACATTTTCATTATTTAATTTAATTACAATTATTAAATCGCATTTTATGTGTGAATCGATTCAAATAATTTGAGCTGTCACCTTTGACATTTAACTCGGGCTGGTGACATAACCTCAAAATGATACGTCTCCAGGGATGAAACTCTTAAGGGTGGTCCGTCAAAGGGTTGAAGGTAGGATTAAATTAAAGAAAACTGACCACATGTTCGGCTCGTGTCGTCGCTCTGCCGCCCTCCGGTCACGTGCGGCTCTCGGGGGCGGCTGACAGACGAGTCGGGCGCGCATGCGCATCGTCAACCCTGTTGAAGGGATGATGGCACACAGCACGGCGAAAAGCGGCCATGCACTTTTTGCGATCGATGCGCAATTAAATCAATAAAAACTCAACGTACAAATATTTTAAAATATTATAGTTTCTTTGTTTCAAAACAAAACTGTTCGAATAAAAATATATATTTGAAATGTATGATTCTTTTATTCACACGTAAGTTCCCTAAACTTTAATTAGAATATATGCTATTTTTTATTGAAGTTTATATGTTTACATGTTTTATTGACAACTTTTATATATTGTATGTATATACAATATATAAAAGACATGGCCATATTAATAAGGCACTGCAACAAATGTGTTGCAAAACCGTTAAAATATAAATAAAAAAAATCATCGAGGTTGTTTAAAGTGCTTATTTTTAATATTTAGTAAGCCCACTCTTAGCTTTAATTACAGCTGCAACCCTTTTTAGCACAGTGTCAGCTAATGACTTGCAGGTGGACGGAGACAATTTTTTCCATTCCATCTGTAATTTTTCTCACAGCTAAATTATGGATTTGCAATTGTGTTGGGCAAGCTTTGCTTTTAATTTTGACCATAATTTCTGTATAGAATTTAGGTCTGGTAACTGTGCTGGCAATTCTAAATGCGTCAAACTTTTTGACGCGAGCCAACCCCTGCTTTTTCGCGAAGTATGGCATGAAGCGTTGCCTTGCAGTAATCGGATGATAGCGGGGTCTGTGCTTGGAAATATTTTCCTGTAGGAATCCTTAAAAGTGAATTCCAACATGAAATATAAATGTCACTTCATACTACTCTCACAAATGTACAGGTTTCCTACCCCTGCTGCTGCCATACAACTCCAAACCATAACGCTTCCGCCACAATATTTAACTTTGGGTACTACGCAATCAGCAAGATATTATTCTCCAACTCTTCGACTACAAAAGGATCCCAATAAACCTAAAAAAAGTATTAAAAATGATGATTGTTTAAAAAAATTACAGATTTAGAAATTTTAGTTCATCAATAACTATTTAATCGCAATAACCACATTATTGCCGTAAATCTCTAAAACGTATTTAGCATGTTATTCTTTGCCTGATTCTAGATTCCCCAGCCGTTTTCAAACAATAATAGTATTTGTTATTATGTTATATCATTATAGTAATAAATTAACTGCATGCGCTAAGAGCCACATGTGGCTCGAGGGCCGTACTTCACCGAGATCTAGATTAACTGATGCAACAAAATTATTACCGTTAATTTACACACTTGAAGGATTCTAACTAGATTTTTAAGTTTTAAAAAACAACAATGTAAATTTCAATAGGCAACTAAATATTATGCACATTTTCACAAATGCTATAGTGCGTTTTATATATTTAACTTCTTAATTCTCTTCAACATCAAAAAATCATTCCTTCTTAAATTCCATGGAAATTTAAAAGATACAGACTAAAAATTAGTTATGCATATCAGAGAATTATTCATACATAAATATATTAAAATTACAATAAAAATAATATGTATATGTCACAAAAATATTATAAAAAACATCTGTACGCAGTGTGTTTTTTTTTGGAAGCACTTGCTCGTTTAAAACGTTTTAATTGGGTAAAGTAAATATAAATAATACGGAAGTTGAATAAATACTACTCATTTCATAATGACATAAAATGAAGAACGTATTTTATTGTTTACAATCTGCTTAAAGAATAATCTGATTCACGTGAAATAGCTTGTAGACAAAATACAACGCATTTTTAAGACCGTAATAATCGTAAACTTAATTATGATTTATGAATAATAAATAAGTTATTAATGTTTTCAATTAGAATTATCACTTATGTGACATAAAAAATAAAATGTGCGAGTATTTGTAATTATTATTAACATATTTTCCGACAAGCTACAACCACTGCTTGTGTCAACGACCGTTTTATACTTATTATATGCGCATGATTTAAATATTATAAACCTACCAATTGATTTGTTGATCGATAAGCTGAGGAGCAAGAGTGATCAATAAGAATTCGCTAAAAAAAAGTTGACGCTAAATGTATTCACTTATGCATTGTGATTTATCAACAACATTTAGTTGCAAAAATTTTTAGTGATCGCCTGCATCGCTCATCGCAATACATAATTACAACAGTTAACAAAATCAGAGCCTGTTGTTAGGATCGCTTTGCATTTAAAGCGACAAAGACAAGTTTGCGATTCCCTACAGAAGTAAGTTGGCTGTCAATAAGTTCATGTTGCAATCGATTGCATTTTGTTTAAAAACAAAGTTGATTCATTGCGAAAAAACTTGAATGTGCACCCATAAACTTGCGCTATACGCTTATAAGATAAATAATACATTAAAGTAAATTTAAATAAAACGATCATAGTTTGGCAGACATAATTTATACGTTTGTTATTAAAATATATGTTAATGAGCAATGGACGAGGCACCACCGCCCGCTGTCTTCCCGTCGAAGTCCACCAAAAGAACGTGTTGCTTTCTACCGTCGTCACTCCAGTGTTACCAAAATGCCGCCAAGTTTTTTCCGTAATTAATGAATAAATAAATAGATAAATATTCCACCACAGTAGTATTTTAATTCATCCCTTCCTTGCTATGATTACTTACCGTTATATAACTACATTATTCTTACATTTTTTAAAAGCCTAAATCTGTGCTAAAATTTGCCACAAAGATCATAAAACTAATTAATTTATGTTCCTCGAATTTACTAAGAGTCGGAGTCGGATAAAACAAGCAATACGTAGTTATGCATTTATAGTTCCCAAGAAGATTCACTTAAAACCGATTAACCTTACTTTAATAATAAAAAAACAAGTGTAGTGCAGAATATATTCACCGAGCAGGTACCGCAGCACCAAATTGCACTTACCAAACTACGTTGTTAAATATGCTGATTTCAAACCTATCGTAACGCCGTTAAACATGATTAGATATGTATTTGACAAAAGCAAAGAGTCTGGTTCCGCCCCGGATTATCGGTACACCGCCACTCAGAATAACAAAAGTTTAACCGAACTGACAAAAAATATAGATACGCCGAATCGACCGATAAACTATTAGACGCCTGAGAACATCATCTACTCGTTTTTACCGTTAATTTATATAAAAACTTTGTTCTTTTAAAAATAAAGGAGCGCGCCATCCAGTTTTTTAAATGCAATTAAATAATAGCAAAAGTGTTCAATAATATTTATTTCCCTATTATACAATTTCTTTGGAGGAAAAATACAATTTTATTTACACGATTTACCATTAACCCTTTCTTATACACTAGGCTTATCGTCTATGCCCAACCTCTTACATGGGTTGTTGCGAGTGGCAGTGTTCCGGTTAGGTAATCCGACGAAACTATCGATAGTCTCCAGCATCACTAATAAATTTAAGGTAATTTTCAACTATTTATATAACTTATAATACAACCATATGAGCAAACGATTTATTTTCAACCAAATATTTAATTAAATGAATGCATAAACACAGTTCATGTATTATTTCTAAATAACTTTTAATTTTTATTAGTTATTACCGCAGGCTACTTAAAATAACTTTATATTATAAAGACAGCAAAGTCGATATTGAGATATATCTAATTTACAGACGAACTGTACGTTAAAATACATTTGAACATACTTTTATATCGCCTTTTTTACCTATGTAGAATTGCAGGAAAATATTTACATTTTCATCTCTATCACGTTGAAGAAGTGCATATTTTTTATGCGCAGTTTTCTGATATCAATCAAATTAGTCCATGGACAAAACGCATTGACTATTGTTATCTTGTTTTTATTATTTTTTTAAGATAAGTTTAACGTTCGGCATCAACACAAAGCATTCCTAACCAATTCTAAATATTTGGCCTTCCGATGGTTGCGTGTCCGTGACCATCGCATTAATTCTATTCTTAGATTTTCAATCTAAAACAAACTTAATTCCCCATTCCTATTTTTTTGTTTCAATTGCTTCTATTAAAGTAATGTTGATTTTTTACGTTTACTCTATTCTTAGATTTTCAATCTAAATCATACTTAATTTCCCCCTCTTCCTTCTTTGTTACAATTGCTCATACTTTCTACTGCTCAATTACTGTTTCAACTAAAATTTACATAAAAGTGAAAATTTAAAAAAGATAAATTGCTAGAACACGGTTTTTAAATAATGGTGTCGCATTATCATATATTATTTGCGACATTTTAGAAGAATTGTAAAATTTCACACTTCATTATAAGTTGGCACACCTGCATCACTCACACCACTATAATCAATATTATTATATTTTAAATCATATTGGTGGAAAATCTATATGTATTTATTGTTTAAAATTATTTTATTTTAAACTTTTGATCATTAGCAACATATTTATCAAAATAAAATACTGGTCCAAAATGTTTGTCTTTAGACTACTGAACATTATTTTTAAATTGCATATTAGGTTACTTTCAGCAACAAAGCTATGTACATACATTTGAAATTGTTGCGACCATAAACTTTTCATTTTTAATAATTATGTAAATTTAGCCTCAAAACTGACCATAACCAGAATCTCAACTTCAAATAAATAAAATAAAAAAACTCATTATCATTTCCAACTTTATTGTTCATAATTGCTCTTTTAAAAAAATACAAACTGTATACAAAAAGGATCACTCTTAATCTATGGTTAAAAATCATACTTAAACCTACATAAAAATGCAAATTAAAAAAACAATTATTAAAATTTCATAATTAAAAACTCATTTATAAACTTAATATTGTGATAATTCCAGCGTAAACGACAATAAAAGCGAATTCAAGAATACGTCCCTTTTTGTATTGGAATATAAACAGGAATCTAACGATAATGAAATGAATCCTCCCCCTCTTTTAATGAGTCAGTCGTTATTTTCTTGGTATACCTTCATTGGAAACAAATTACAAACACCTCACGTTAAAGCCTTTCCAAAGCGACGACTACAAAGTCACATAATAATCCTTTTACATAGTAATAACATCATAAATATATTTCTCCCCTATTACATCTAATGTGTCATTAAAAATAACAAAAATGTACTAATATTCTGTATATTTAATTAATAAATTTGATAAAAACATATTCAACATAATCATCTTTGAAGTATTGTATTATTCTTCATTCCTTCCATTATGCAAATCAGCGTTGAGAAATTCTATTATATATAATTCCATTAATTGAAGTTACTGAAAAAATAAATTAATTTATAAAAATATTATGTTTATATATTAGTACAATATTTTAATGTTATATTACACTTACAACAAATCTATTAACTCTAGCCGTTGAACTGGTTTTAACGATGCTGTTTGTACTCCTCATAGACTCAAATTTGTTACGGATACTAAAAAATCACATTATATAACATATTAGACATGGTTTGATTAAAATGATTAAAGTAAAACTTTATTATATTTACCTCTTAGCAGTCTCTGTCTGCGATTCATCTTGCCCGTCCATATTGGTGTACTCAAAGATCACAGAAGCCGACTGATTCAACTTTGGTTCGTGATCCACCCAATTTTCAAATCTATTCCTGAGATTCTTAGCTTTGGCTAACACTTGCGCCTGCTTCAATACTTCATCTTCATTGCTGTATTTCTTAACATTTTCCTCTTCCTCCTCTTCTTCCTCTTCATAATCAGAATATTCTTCATCTGTGTAATCTTCTCCTTCGGAAGAAGACGGCGCGTGATAATCTGCACCTGGCGGTGGAGGCGTAAAGCGTTTTAGCGGCTTAGGACCGTTTCTCTGATCCTTTTTGAGATCTTCTTCCATCTGTTTAAATACGTTGATCATCTTGGAAGCTGTGTGACGCTGTTGAGCGAGTTGAGAGTCGGTAACTCCATTTGTGTCTACTTCTCTCACGATTGTCGGATCGCGGTATACCTCTTGCTCGGGAGAATCTCTCTAAAAGTATGACAAGGTACAAATTATCAATTGTCGGTATTTGATATTTGTTGTCTTTAACTTACTTTGCCTAATTCTTTCGGCGGTGTCATTCTAAATTGTTTGCGCACTGCTTGTGGCTGATACGTCTCAAAGAACTTGAACTTGTTTGAAATATCGCTAGTTTCAATTTTAACGTCTTCCATCCTGTCGTCAGCTCTAACCACGTCTTTGGGAATGAATTGCTGAAAAAATAATTTGCATACTATTATTTTCTAAATCATATACAACTTGGTTAAATATAATATATAAATAAATACACCAATCACTCTGCTTTTCTTCATTAAATAATTACCTTTTCCTTTCTTCGAGGTTCTACCGCCTTTGGTGGCGGTGAAAGTGGACCGGAACTCATGATATTAGCATCTATTTCTTTGAATATAGACCGTGATTTTTTACTGATTCCTGCAAAACATTTTATAAGAATCTTTCTCCATAGCCATAATCATACTTTAAAACAATACGTACCAGCATTGAAAACAGCACTATCATCAAACTCCTTCTTTGGCTGTTCTTCATCGTTATAGAACGCTTCACCTTTCTCGAACTTTTCTTTTATTGAACTAGTACCTTTATCAGTGTCCAATTGCAATTCCTTAGCGATCTTTTCAGCGGACGTAACACCTAAAATTCATTTACTAATATAAACTAATTTTTGATACAATAACAATATTTAATTTACACTAACTTTGTTCGCTTTGCAGTACAGACTGTTGATACATTTCCTTTATTTTAGCTTGTTTGCCCTAAAAATTGATTATATTATATAGTACACATTTAAAGAATGAATTTATTAGCATCAAAGCCGAGCTTAGGTTAGGTTAAGTTAAATATATTACAGTGAAAAGTAACCCAACCTAACCTTAAATCCAGCTATGAATGATTCTATTACCATAAATAGCCTACTCCTTATAGATTGGATTTCTTGTTTGCGCTCCTCGTGCCTCTCGTGGCTGTTTGCATCGCCTGACTCAAATTTTCCTAATATCTCAGACATGTTGCAGAACGATACGGGTTGTTCTCGTTTTGCGGTCTGCTTGTAAGACTTTCGCAAAGCCGCATCAGGATCATCTTAAATCAATAATATATTAATATTATTTTATACAACAACATTGAAATGACCGAAAGATAGTCAACTTGCGCCATAAAAAATATTATATCATAGTGTAAGTGAATGAAAAATTACAAGCTAAGTTTAGCTGTATCATTTATTTTTCACTATAAGGTCTTGTTGGTATTTTACCAGAAAAAAGCATGTGATTATATGTAATACCATGAATCATAATGAAACCGTAATATTAAAAAAGACCACTGATTGGCCAATTTTTTCTTTAGCACATTCTTATTGAAACTATTTTTATAAATAATAAAATTTAGAATCATACAGCAAAAAAATATGACCATTTGTTAGAAATATTAACCAATAAATTAAATTACGTAATTTTGTTTCGTTTTAGTAAATTATTTATTTAATATGGTTTAAAAAATTGCCCAATAAAAATTGACTATAAAATATTTGTGTAATAAAATAATACATACACATAATATTATACATTTAATGAAAAAAAATAATAGTTTTGTTATTGTTGCTATGTCTGGTTAATAGTTGTAATCTTTTAAGAGCTTTACTGATCATTTGTCAAAAAGTTACTGACTGTTTATTATTAAAAGAACTGAACATATAAATTGTCGCCTTAAAAAATGCGCTTGTAATTTTATATGTAAATTAAGTTATATTACTAATGAAACTCACCATCATCTTCTTCACTTGAGCTTGGTTCAATCGGAATACCGTTGAGATAGTCATCCGATATACCAATATCCATACCTTTTGACTTGAACCTAAATAAAAGTATATTATTAGTAATTTTTATAGAAGATGTACAATTTATTAGTGAAATGATACAGACTTGGCTAGTTTTGAAAGCAAAGTCGAGCTCTTGTCTCTAGCCAGTGGATGCTCCAGCGGTTTTTGTTCCCGCTCTTGTGGTCCTTGCTCGAACATTTGAAACCTTGATTTGACATCCAACGAAGACAACTCTTCCAAGCCTAAGTCCGATTTACTAGAAGCTGAAACGTATTAACTATATTACTGCACTTAATTTATACATTAAGTCACTGCGAGACAGACTTTCCAAATTCAACAAAAATATATAATGTCATTTATACATAGATAGCGCAAATACATAACATATTCTACTTCGTGGTCATGAATGTCATAAGTACACCGACATACACATTTTATAAAATATGGATTAATTCATGGATAAAGATATTCATATTTTAATTAAATACAAAAATGCGTAGTTAAAAATATTGATTCACTTTTATATTTATTTACATAATGTTCCGATTTCAATATCAAGAAACATTGAAAATGTGTGATTTTCAAGTCTGTCCCCACAGTATTTGTTCAAATGATTTACCTCTGACTACATCTGGTGGTAATTCTTGCGGATTACTTTCGCAGATGATTAATTGTAGTTTTTTTGGTTTTTCTGAAATTAATAATTATTGTAATTTAATTTCCAATTAGAATACTAGCGCCACATAATATTTGAATAAGGAACTGACTTTTTTCTTGTTCGTCTTCCTCGACGACCTTCGGTGCAAAGATAGATTTGAAATGTGGCTTGCAATATACATTACTAAGATGACTTTGGAAGTTCTCTAGACTGTAAAATAAATAGAAATATATTAATCTCTTTTTAAAATATGTATAATAATAGTAAATACTTACGTTAGTAATTTGTTGCATTCTTTGCAACGGAAGCACTCCTTATGCCAAGACAACTTCTCAGTTTTGATTCTTTCCATGGCGTAAACGGTTTTGCCGCATGACTGACAACTTGGATTTGCCTCCGTAGTAAGAACTCCTTCATGCTTTATCTTCTTTTGTACTTTTTGAGAACTACTTTTCTGAAAAATTAAGTCAGAATCATTAAAGTTATGCAATCTTATATAATTTGTATTTAAAAATATTTAAAAGTTAAACATAATGTGTCTTCAAAATACATATTATGATATACAAAATCAGAGTTTCCGCATTTATAACATCTTTCGTTTTTTAGTAGTGAAGGGATGAAACATTGAAATTTATCGACAAATAAAAAGGAAGTACAGTGACGCATGTTTGCTACTACAGCAAGTGTATGAGTAGATTAAAAAGTTATTAAACCACTTAAATTGGCTCAAGTTTGACGAAGAGGTGTACCAGGTGGTGCACCACATGCACTTACTATTAAGAAAATTGTATTGAATACAATGGAGACTTTTGCGTTTTATAAATTACTAGATAGAAAATATTTAAGGCTTCTCATTTAATTCACAATCATATATACATATATAAGGTGCTTAGATTTTGAAAATATCAAAGGACACTAAAAATAAAAAGTTCATCTCGTAAAGTTTTGTTCAAGGAGGACAAAGAACAAATTGCTATGAAACCTAAAAAAAGGAAATAAATGTCATAACGAAAAGTTTTGTTAAAAAACATCTCGAAATTTTTTGTTTGAGAAAGACAAATTGCTACGGGGGAAAAAATGCCATTTGGAAAATTTTGCTTAAAGGGCATCGCTTATAAGGTAATAATATCATTCGCCTTAGATTCGCTATTAATATTATGGATTTTAAACAAAAATTTCCGTGACTTTTTTTAGCTCTCATTAAAAAAATACCAAATGACCTTTGTTTTTTTAGAGCCCGGGTCACCGAACATTCTCGAACCGGCCCTGCCCCCGTTATTCATAGTTTCCCGAGTTTCTATTTATATAAAAATCAGCTTTTTAGATAGTGCGGTGGATACTATCCGAAAATAGATGATTTGCTCTTTCTCAGAAAGCGTTGTTTATGGCATAAAACGCACGTTTTAACAAACTTAGAGAGTAGCGTAAAATGTTTATTTATGATAAATTATATTGAACATTTATAATAAGATTACAATATGGCGACAAGACGTCCTCTACTGTCCTTTATTCTCCTCGAATAAAAATGTCTGAGGGGACCTTTTTGTGCTTTCGCAACATTCTTAATTGAACAACAATTTCCTAAATAACCTTTTTTGTAGTGTACTTTTTTGATATTTTCAAAATTTGACACCTTACAAAACAGTGTAATGACGTTGGCCTTAATACACATGTTGTTGGCCATGACCCACATATTAAACTTGTGTCTTTTTCCATTCATAAATATATATATATTTTATTGTATTTTAAGAGCTTTGAGAGGATGAAAAAATAATTATAGCTTAACTTTACAATAATATCCAGGGCAATTCCAATTTTACTGAACACTCTTTTGCGAATTTCTAAGTCAATAGTTTTTTTAAATATTGCGTGGGAAGAAATTGTCGGACTTATCCATTATTTAAGTCCGGTTAAAAGGGGACTAATGGGCTAGATTTAATTAGAATCAGAGCGGTTATTGACTTTCAATGCAGGACAGCAACAAATGAACGAAATCAATAGTGCTGACGCAAATAACGAAAGAATATGCACTGAACCCTATAGATGCTAAACAACGATATATCGTAGTTTGTCGAAAAACTAAATTAATTTGTAAACTTGCTACCCCGTTAGTATGACAATGATATGAAACAGTTTTTGAATGAAATTAATCATAAAAATGATAGGAAGAACCGATGAATGTGTGAAAAAAAAATAGTTTTTAAAAGCACCGTAGCATACCGTAGTAAACAAAAGAGTTTAAATGCTATAAAAAGAGCCAGCGGATAGCTAGCAAACATTTTTAAAATATTGTCACAAAATATTCCCAATTATAAATTGAAAAACATTTCAGATCACATACGAATAAAAGAGACGTTGGTCTCCTCCCATTTAATTAATTCCACATCCTAACTTCACTGAGAACTTCCACTTCAACGCTGAGAAACGTTACTGATCCATGAATCAGTGAAAGTGTTTAACCAGATATTCGATACGACATGGAGACTACGACGTAAACGACATAACACGTTTATATACATAGTATATCGATAATAATTTACTAATACCTGAAAGACCTGAATTTGAACAGTAGCGGATCTAGGAAATTGGCTGGGCAGAGGGCATTCATAATTCATTCCCAAAAAATAAATAACATTTGTTTCAACACGTGTTTCATATGAACAAATATTTCTTAGAAAGAGATTTTACAGAGCGTCTCCACTGCGATTTTATTGCTTTTGACGTGGATTTTTGACTTCTGAGAAGGGATAATTGTTTTTTGCGCTCTTCTATTGGTCAAAATTCGGTTTAGATATGTTTATTTGATTCTCACTTATTTAAAAAGTCTTAATATGAACTGAACATTTTCACTGCGATAGTGACGTGAATTCTAATTTGGGAGGGGGGGGGGCAGCTGAGGGCATTTGCCCCTCCCTTTAAATTTGACTAGAAAATGGATGTCATTTAATGAAATACTATGAATATTAATTAAATGGAATTATTTTAAAAACTACCACTGACTCGCTAAATTTTGCCCTCACCCCCTGGAAGAAACTAAAATAACGTCCCTGTCCGCCAGTGGGTTTGAATACTATATTTTTTTAATTTTTATTACATAAAAGATATTCTATATGAGCTGAAAATAACTCATTGTTAGAGAATTTTCAATATTAGAATTGTACGACCTAGCTCGATATTCATCCGTGAGATTAGGAAAATCTAGGTAAACCTAATCTGTGATGATCGATCGGAATTAGTATACTTATGTAATAATAACTAATTCTGATCTCCCTGACACGATAGAAATTTAAAAACATCCATATATGATTCGAACATAGGTATTTCAGGTCAATAGTCAGAGACTCTAATATTTTTAAATTTCTATACCAACGATTCTAGAACATAAATTCCGATCTTTTAAATTAAAAAGATAAGAATTAGATATTGTTATATACTTATAATTCCGATAAATCATCTCGAATCTGGATTTCCTAGATTTTCCTTATTCCACGAATGAAATAGCATTATGTCGTGCATAGTTACATCTACTGATCAGTTAGTTGTCTCACTGCTTATTTGTAAGTGTTGATTTTTTGATAAACACCATTGTAACGCATTGGGCTAAGCTCCTGTCATCTCAAAACGGAATTTATAAATACACGAATAACGATATAAAAATTCTCTAATAATGAGCTAATTCAGCTTGTAAAGAATCTATGTATAATATAATCACCTAAACTGTGAAATGTAATTAATACATGATTAAGGCAACGATCCGGACTGGCAAAAAAGCGTTTTATATCAATGATTCGCCTTTTAGCTTCCAGTAGCTTTGATCTCCTGGGTTCAAATGTTGAATATGATATAACTAGGTAGTAGCAAAACCAAATCTAGTAAGCCACAAATATTGTATTTTGAAGCAATTCCTTAATGTATTTAACTCTTCTTTCAATTTAAGTTATAAATATTTATGACTTTGATATGTATTAAAAATCTTATAATAAATTTCTTACCACTGTATTCTTCTCTTCCTTCTTAGACTTCTTCCTGTGCAACGAATGTGACTTCTTGACGGACACCGTCGATGAAGACTTCACCTCGGTGAACGTTTCCGTGTGCATCGTAGCCGTTTCCATAACCTGAGACGACTGCATCTTGATGCTTTCACAAACTATCCGACAAGAAATATCTTTCATCAGCCATCGTCAAATAGGAGTACATACTTCCATATCAAATGTTAGGGATGTTAATTAAAAATATGGTTAATTTTTTAATACATTTATTATAAGATATGAGTTTCATCTTTATATAGTTAGTCAAAACATTCATTATTATACAGTTATATTTGGTTATTTTATACTAAAATACAAAATTGGTTGGATTATAGCGACGGACGAGTGAAACATTGTCTTAGATTAGATTAGATTATCATAGATGTTTCATTTGTCTTACACTATTATTAGTACATATTAGTCTTAAGTTAAATATATATTTGTTACATCGAAAATAAAACGCGCTCCGTCAAAGCGTCTGCAGATAACGTCCGACTTCAACAGCCGTACGTAACATAAATAAAAATGAAAGGAAGATGCGTCTAAAACACACTCCTCGTTACTGTGCCACAACTGATGGGTGTAAAAAGAGAAACACTGAAAAGCACAGACTAAATAAATATATATATACGCTCGTTCGCAGAGCCGTTGATATGTTGCAGTTACTCGATTCACGGAACACCCTGTAAGAATTTAACGACCCGAAAAATTATATCGAATACTCTGGCGAAGGAGCGTGTACAGAAAATAGATTGATTCCATTGGCAGACCACCGTGACTAAACTATTCTCAATTTGCAAATGTTTTCAATACCCAATCCTCTACCTACAAGGTCACAGCTTCTTCCAATCACAATTTTTCTATCACAATGGATAATATATCCGAACATTTATATATGTTTTCATTACAAACATCAATATAGTTTAAGATAAACAATAATAGAAAAATACATATATAAATATGTATATATATATATATTACACATATAGATTACATTTTTCATTCAAATTATACAATTATTGATCCCAAATATTAAAGTCAGAGGGCAAACATTCAAAAAGATCTTTATATATTATATAAAAGACTAATGAGATATTTAAAAAATTAAAAATTGGACTACTACGGCTCTCAATTTTTTTAGATTTAAAGATATGTGTATCATTGAAACTTAAATTCAGATCGCTTTCAATAAAAATAATGCAATTCTAACAAAAAATGTCTACACATGAAAATCATGATATTTATCGCTGTGTGGGCAAATATTTTTGACTCGTATTTTTCGGGTCAGAATTTATACTACATGGGTCAGAATTTTTATTAAAAGGTCAGAATATAAGCGGCCAAAAAAATAAAAGATGGTTAGAGTTGATATTACATGGTTAGAATTTAAATAGGACTGATCAGAGTATATATTCAATGGTAAAAAATATTTTGACAGATGGTCAGAATCATTTTTTTCAGTTGGCGATAATGTTGTTATTGCTGTAACGCTGAAGATTATTACAACTGGCCAATTTGTCATTGGGCAAAATATTTTTTTATTAAAAAAATTATATACGATTATTTTTGTTTTTTGTTAAATTAAATAGCTTCATTGAGAGTTATTCATGGGGTGTTCAATGTTCTGACTAACATTCGCTCGCACACAGCATGTCCAACAGTTGCGAGCGAAATATTTTATAGGATATTTATAAAATAAATAATTTATTGCCCATCTATATTTATAAATGTTAAAATATTTTTAATAATTTACATGATCGTCCTATATTTTTTTTGACCATATGCTATTTTTATTCTAACCATTTTATATATATCCTGACCTTGAATAATTATGATCATTCATTGTTTTAATTATGATTGTCTTCAAACTTTATTTTAATTTAATATTTATTCTGACGTTAAATAATATAATTATGACCAGACGGTTAATAAAATTCTGACTGAGATTTGCTTATTATTCTAACCATTTAATTTATTGCCCATATTTTTTCGCTTTGCAAAATATTTTAAACGCGAATTTCCAACCATTTTATCATTAACAAAAATAAAAAATAAAAAATTGGAAATTATAGTACCTCCGCATCACAAAGGCATTATTAAATCTGTGTGATACTGAAATTCTATAATTTTTTAGCTTAATATATTTTTTTAATAAATAGTCTGAAAAATATTTAGAAATATTTTTTCAGACCACTTTTAATAATAAAAAATGTGCTTTCACTTTATGTGATTTCTACATCGAAGCGCAAATTATAGATACGCAAAATTAGTTAATGACGGATAAACATGTCGCGACATGTTTAATCTTCGCTAAAAAACACTATTACATTAACCCGCAATTCCGAACCTATTTTTTTTCATTTTGAAAAAAATATTTTCTGATTTTCTAGTCATGTGTGTTATTTTAGTCAAATTTATGAACTTAGAACCTAATTCTCAGTTAACCACGAGGCGATTCCATAAAGAGCTTAACCGCTTCAGATCAAATCGTTCACAGACATCATATCAAACGGACGAGTTATAAAAGAAAAACACACGAACTATTCGGAATATTCTTGTGTCTTCTGTTTCAACTCATCTGCCTCATACTTTAATTGCCTGTCGAAGCGACGGACTACTAAGGAGAAACTCTCTACGAAATCGTTTCTTGGTAACCAAAGTATTTCTAGTAAATAATATACAATTCCGCAATTCTCACCGCGTATAAGCAATAAGATCTACATTCCACGGAAACGATCATGATATTCAAAGGATCAAACTCGCTTAGGTCTTGAAAAGTCAATTTCTTATTTTAGTCCGTCTGTAACTGAAGCAACACCATTTGCCCTATTCCATTTTTTTTGCTTTTTAAAATCTAAGATGCATCATGTTTTATATTTACAACGGTTCATGATGAATGTCAGATTTCAAAAGCAAAAGAGCCACTATTAATAAAAATAAGACAATTAATCAAACTCCATTAAAATCTACAACATATCACAAAATATAGATTTTCGCCATTTCCTTGATAACTGCCATTTCAAGACCTAGAACGAGACTGATCCTCTAAATAGATCATAGACAACTATCTTAAGAACGAAGATCTTAACACTACGCCTCAAACATATATATACACAAAACCTGAGATTGCTGAAAATTGTATGAAAAATACCAAAAACACGACCCCCAACTGACGAGCGTTGGTCCCGAAAAGAATCTTTGAATCGACCACTTTCTAGTTTTAACAAAAAAATCATCAACAGCTTCGACAAGATAGACCGAAACGAATTTATAGAACATCGTCCTGAAACGCTGCATATCATTAACTAATATAAAAGTCTTCAAAAAATAAGAGAGCGCCTCAAGAAAATTTCTACAAAACCCATCAACTAGGCTTACTGTATCTTAGGCGTAAATACTTTTTTTAAATAACTAGAAAATAAATCGATGTCAATGATTCTCCGCGAAATCGACGCTCGACAGTCGAGGGTTTCATATCGTAAACTACATATTTCGAGGAGTCATTCAACGCAGCGCCTAACTGACCATTCAACGCCCACCTTGAAATCAAATGTAAATAAATCTGAAAATAGTTCGATAACAGCTATTAAAATCAACACCAACCCATTAACAAGGATCGTCTCTATCCAAATCAACTATAAATATTGTATTTTTAACGTCGCTTCGGCGTTTTTGTTCACGCATTTAATGAACATATGCGTAAAATGTGAGTGGCCATCTTGAGCTTGAAAAATAAATACATCTTAAAATCGTCCATCAACAACATCGAAAAATAACATCAATATATAGATCCAAAACCACTCTGTCTAAGTCGGCTATAAAAGTTGCGCTTTTAACTCTGTTTCGAAGAGAAACGAAGCATTTTTTGTGCGAGTTTTTGAACGGAATTGCAAAACAATACAAAATATGTATACATCGAATCTCAATCAAAATGAATGTTAACTCATAGTTTGTTCAAGATTTTTCCAGAAGGAATTTTTTGACCGCACTCTGCGCAAACTCATCTTTGTCTCTATTTCCATACATTTCCGCATACTCGACAATGTCCCGAAAAATAAGATGATTGGGTGCGTAAGTCGGGCACGTGCTTATTTATAACGCGCACTGCTACCAGCAGGATGATTCCCACTGAGTGATTCACTGGATCTATTTTGGACGCCGGTTTGCGGAATTGAAAACAAGTACGGTGACCGAAACGACTTGGACAAAAAATCCAAAACATTGGATTCATAATCTGGTTTGAAAATTCAAATCACTTAAGAGTTGATCTAGTGATTGAAAAAACAAATCTCTAAAAAGAGGAGCTACCGCTGAAGTGGCACTTTATGAAATCAATTGTTTGTTCAAATGATGGTCTGATTTTTAGTAAAATTATATGAAACGGAATTAAAACGTTGCATTAGAATCATTGGCGTTCAGTACCATTTGGATCGATTATCTAGCAATTGAAAAACCGAATCACTAAAAAGAGGAGCTACCGCTGAAGTGGCGCATCAAATGTTGCGACGCTTCAGTATATGCAATTGGTTGTTCAAATGATCTGATTTTTAATAGCCGAATCATAAAAAATGGAGTTGAAGTGTCACGTTAGAATCACTAGCATTGAGTATATACACTGACTCTCTTTTACAGTTATTGGTTGATAATTTCACGAACTTCGTTCTTATATGATTAATTAAAATACATAAATTTATATTGATAATCTAAATCACTTAAAAGAGGAGCAATTGTCTAAGCGCCGCATTTTAATATAAATGAATGTGAAAATGTATCTAAAACAACACAATGCGCAGGCGCTTCGGAATACCCCTCTTTTATATTTATTAAAGTTAATTTACCCTAAATAAATATTACTGTTACAATTTTTAGGTCGACGATCAAGAATCGAATACCTAGACCGATTATATTTATTGGTTGATCACATCGAACACATAGGATTTATTACATACTATAAATATTAGAATGAAGTGCATGCAGCTGAAACGCCGCATTCGACCGAATGCGGCGTTTCACAAATATAAAGCCGCGCATGGAGATGTTTCGTCGGGTGAAATGCGCGCGTGTTGAACATAAATTTTCCGCGAGTGAATAATGAACGTATTTCGAGCAAATCTATATTAATTTTGGGCGAAAGCCAGTCGTCGCCATTGTGTGTTGTAAAAAGACATGGCCGTCGTCGACCGGCGTTGTGACCAATCGATCCGGGGGGTACGGGGGTGCATGTGCAGTGTGCCAGTGCGCATCGGAAGTGCGCGCCGCATCGATCGGAAGTCCGGGAGGCGGCCATGTTTTTTTTTCAGCGAGCGCAGTCGACGACGTGTCTGAGATAATAGTACACGAAGCACAACGCGAGGAGCGACAGGGCGACGATCAGACGCGAAGGCGGTGATCCGCGTGCGGTATCGGCGCCTTTATGGCGACCAACTGCAAGTAGTAAATGCAGCATATCAGAGCGAAATACATGTCGGCGTTCTGAAACACGCGGCTCCGCAGCAACGAAACGTAAAAGCAGTACATGCATAAGAATACGCAGACGATTTTCATGTCGTTAACACTTCACAGCACATGGCCGCGAACGCAGCGCTTCGGTCCACTCGGCGGCCATTGATTTTCGACGTTCGCGAGCGGATGTTATGCGTTTTTATTGTGTTAGTAAGACGGGGCAGGGGCGTCGACCCACCGTTGCGGAGCGGCGGGGTCGCCGGCCGGCGGCGGCGGAGTCTTCTGCGCGAATGCCCGGATGAAACAGGATCCAACGCTCAACCCAGGGAACTCTGGAACTGTTCCAAGCCTCACTCGGCGCGAGACGTTTTCCTTTTGCCACTCTGAGTAATGCATTTTCGAATTAGATCGATTGCTATAGAATCGACTGTTAATCTATAACAAATATGCGATTCTGCGGTTCAGAGGTGAATCGTCGCAAGTTAACATTTTACATATACTGACATTTTAATAATTAGGGTTGCCAGAAATTGAATTTTTTTATAGAAATTTATTATTTAGTTATCGCCAAGGGCGGCTTTCGTTGAGTTTACTTTTTTAAGTTGTTTTAATAAAGAATAAACTTTTACTACATGATTTATTTATAACAAATCAGACCGTCGTGAACATACAGGTTTATCCAATGCGTCAAACATTATACATACATATTCACACACACTTTAACAAATATATTCTTATTGCAAATGCACGCAAAATGTTTTTATAAAATAAAAAGTGGCTCACACGCACAAAAGAGATGTGCAGCATCCCAAATTAATTATTTCAACTCCTCGTAGCCAGTGGTGTAGTGGGACCGAAACGCACTTTTTTCATGACTGGAATTCGAGCTTCCTACGTTGGTAACGCTGTAAATCAGACAACTGGCAATAATCACGCGTGTTCAAAGTAACTAATAGCTAGACTTTTTTCTAATTAAAATAAATTTAAAATAAAGTGTGTCCCAAGTTAGAAGCGAAGCAGTAAAAATATCAAGTTCTGACGAGTGGACTTAATCAACAAAGCTCAGCTATTTTCTGCGTATTATCAGAAGTTTAGAAATAATGTTTATAATTTGTATTTACATATTTATAATTTTAGAAATAAGTAAAAGTATACTTAAATCATTATAAATATGCATTTTAGATATTTCAAGATTTACTTTAAAGCTTTTCATTACTGTAATTATTAAAAAAAAAGTTAGAGACTAGTTGGACGAATTAAATTCTGGTTGCCTTCTTATTAAAGAGATATATAATATATTTAAATAGTTGGCAAGTTCTTCGGACTGTAATGCTTCTTTTACATTAGTTTTATATGCATTCAGAATAAACATAAATATTCTTGCTACGCGGCTAAATTAATTAGGGTAAATTTGCAACTTTAAAAGTGATTTTTATTTTATAAATAGTACTAAATTTGTGTGCATTTGTTGAATGTTGTTTAGTAACATGTAAACATAAATGTTTAAAATAAAACCTTAATTATCAACTTATTCAATTTTTACCACAAACTGTTCGGTCAGATTGTACGATTTTGCGGTTGTATATTTAGAAAATTCTAGTTTCAAAATGTTAAAACGTAAGTCATGTATCAAAAATATTTGTTGCAGCTTATAGCAAAATTTGCCACTGGACTGTCTTTCTATAAAACACTAGTGAGTCTTGAGACAAAACCCCCAACCTAATAATAAAATAATAAAGAGACATTTTATATATTTCCTGGTAGCTGCTTTGACGAATGTTGAAAGTGTTTATTTCGACCAATCAGTCGTATTGTCAATCTCCGCCCCCTAATTAGCGTCATAATTAATAAATGAATGTTGATCAATAATTGTCTTAAGTATGCCAATTCCACAGAGAAGTTCTAGAACTTTTCCAATGAAAAATGTGTATTATAACGTCTTTTGAAAGGTACTTGTAAACGTCTCTAATTTATATTTTCGAAAATCTATGACGATTTCTCTTAATGATTGATTCATAAAGCGCTTTTGTTTAAATTACGCTTTTTAATACAAAATTACATATGATCGCCACTGAAAGTTTCACTCTTATAATTTTTAGACGAGATGCCTTTTAAGTTCGTCATCTTCTACGTACGTATTTTTTTCTTTACAGCTGAAGTTAATGATTCATTTTCGCTCGTAAACCGTTTATAACTCTTTATATGATTTTTTCATTTACATACATTAAAAAATATATTGTGATACATCGCAATTTCTTCTGTAATATATTTTTTAATATTCCATTGTAATGGTATTATCGTTCGCATTTAAACCAAATTAACCGCAAATGATTTGCAATTTAACACGTGTATGTATATTGTTTTTAACTACACAAATATCATACTTAAGGATGTGAAATGCACATATGTACATACATATTATGCGCGCAATTGAAACTAACTAAAGTTCAATAATAATATTTTTAGTAATATGGTAAATGTCATTTTGATTGATAATTCTAATTATGGATGAAACGCAAATATAAAATATATTATTTATACATGTGTGCTTCTTAATCTAATGAAAATAAGATAAATATTTAAATTTTATCTATTTTATCCAATATATTAACCTTGAACAGTATAATACAATTATGTTGAAAGTATGTGCCAAAAAGATTAGTTAAAAATATTTTCACTGCTATTCAGATCAACACCCGTAACATAATTAGTCATTTTCTATTTTTTTAGATGAAGGTCAGAATAAAAAAAGTTCATTCAACATTAAATGAGACCTTCACCTTAAACTACATACATACTTTTTTTCTACTGCTTATTTTTACCCAAAAATAGATTGATTCTATTAATGTTATGAGATTTGTTTAGAATCACCTATATTGTATTGTGCGATACCTATGTCTAATTTTACAATTGCAAAGATCTTGTGTATTTTTTTAAATCATAACAGCTCGATATATGTATATACAATTTTTGTAATAGTGATATACATATACATAGACAAATCGTATCAAAGATCAAGTTAAACTCTTAAATTAAAGATCCACTTAGCTAAAATCTCGTTATTTCAAGTAAGAAGCTAAGTGTTAGTTCTGTACTATGGCTTATATATCTTTACGAAATGGGGAGAAATCCAACCAAAGCATCGTCATCTTTTGAACAATGTCGATGTTTCGGAGCGGAATCAGACTCTTTGTTTTTGTCTACCAGATCCAAAATTGGATTATTTAATAATAAGTATTAGGGTGAATAGTCCGGTGCATTTCGGTACTATTAATGTATACCAATAAAGGACATCCGTCTCATTGTCTCGCATTTCGAAACAAAATAAAGGCGAATAAAGGACCATAGATTTTGGATCGGCACTAGTCACTCGGTATATTCAGAGAAAAAACGAGTGTTGCTCAAGTATACAAATTAATTCATTATAAGATTTCTTAAATTTTATTTAAGCGAATATTTGATCAATTATTCGAATATTCATATATTGTAGTTGAAAATCGGGCGAATAATTCGAATAATCGAATATTCGAATACTTGATTACTCAATCATCAAAAGGATCGTAGATACAAATACTACATGAGTAAATCAACTAATATAAATTTATCTATCACATCAAAGTTGATTATAAACTAATAAATTTTACATTATAATTTAGATATAATATTGCGTTTATTTAAATCTCGCGCATAAATGGGTAAAATAAAGTGAAATAAAAATTTAACTCCTTAGATCTTTGTTATCTAATAAATTAATAAATGTAACATTAAGTTTATGCATAAGAGGTGTTTTGAGTTAGGTTTTACTGTAATTTGGTTTAAATTTTAGAAGACGAAAGGTAGAAAAAATGATCTCTATACGAACAGGGGTACGGCTGGACCCCAGATCGGGCCGTCCAGATGCTAACTGATGATATTCGCGATAAAAATAAAAAGCATTAAAAACGAAACGTGGTTGCGACAACTTGAAAAGCTAAAACCAGCAAATAATTTAATATAAAAATTAACTAAATTGCTTAAAAGTAAATACACAGAAATTCAACAGTTAAAAACTAGAAATATCATAGCTGATACGGATCAGTGTAAGGTAGAGATGTTAGCTGACACTTTTTTGTGTCGTACGAACATACTCAAAATTTTAAATACTCTTAAACTGAAACCAAAGTAAATATAGCGATGAGAAAAGTATAATTATGCTGTAGATAAGGATTTAATTCGCAAAATAATTTCACGGGAAATTTTAAATGTTGTTAAAAACTTGAAAAATAAAAAAGTCTTGGAATTACCAGATTTAAGCGTTGATTAAAACCTTCCTAAAATTTGCATTCATTGATAAGCAGACATGATTAACGCCTACTTATTTTTTGGGTATTTTCCAACCGGTTGGAAAACCGCTAAAATTCATCTGATAAAATATCGATAAGAAACGCCCTCAGTTTACCACTTTATAAAATATTTAAAAAAAAAACTATACTGACACATTAATCTTATCTTTATATCGGTATACTCTATATTTGTGTAATATATTATAAATTAAACCGCTCTTCTGACTAAATAAGTCACATTAAAATCCGAAAAAACTAAACACACTTTAAATTTTATACATATGGATAGGTAATTCGGAATATTAATAATATAAAATAATATTTAATATAAGAACAAATATAAATAAATTCTAGAATAATTGTATTACAACTTTTAATCTTTCTTAACTTTTTTAAATATTTTTCAGTTCACGTATTAATAGATTACATTTCCTAGAAAGACCCGAGGCAAACGGAGTGTACCGACCATTGCATCCCCTAACCGCTTTCATTCTGATTATTCATCAGGAAACCATAAATAACTTGGCGCTAGGTTTTTCCAACCAAAGTTAACAGCTCAGATATGAAGGCAAGCGGGTCATCGATTTGAATCTTAGCCATCTACATTTTGTAGTTGCAACTCCAGTCTTACTCATTATAAAATGCTCATGCATTTTAATCTCGCACAAGATTTCGACATATTCTCGAAATCAAACACACTGCTTAATTCGCATTTAGCGAGAATGAAGGTTCTATCTTCATAGATAGATATATTTTATATTTCATACATGAAAATAGGAAGCTTTTTAATCAGATGTCATTTTTTATTATAGTTCGATAGATTTTGACGTCATATGTTTACAAATATATAATGGCTTCGATACCGTTTGTTTCGATAAAATAAATTCTAAAATCGCATTTGTAGAATGCAATACACCACTGCACTGCACTGTAACATAAAATCAATACCATTTTCCTATTGAAAAGCGCTTTCCCGTTGCAACCGAGTGCATTTCCGTCCATTGAGCTTTGGAGCAAAGCGACATTCCCGTTACATTCCTGTCGAGCAGCGGTTCACGTTACCTTTCCAATTATTAATAGGTGGCGCTCTATAAATAGGGCGAATATTCACGAATCGTCACAGCGGCGACTCCCGTGCCACGCGTCCCGGAACACTTTCACATTTATTCCCATTTATTATCAGGAATTTCCACTGGCGCCGATGAAAATATGATAGAAACAACATCGCCCGACAGAACGTCGGCGTTCAAACGGCAAAAGGGGGGAAATCCATTTTCGTCAGGTTGGTAGCACTGCGAACACCTTTGCATACCAAACGCGAATAATATGGGATAAGTTATAAATAGTTTCATTATGCACGCCGCTCGTGTAGAAGGAAACGAATATTGAATGACATAACAGCCATATTTGATCCAAATATAATATACAAACACTGTACTCTGATTATTCATGCATTAATAATTTCAATATTTTTAATAAATTACCGCTGCGTTGAAATCAGTTGTGAAAGAACTGTTAAAGGGGTCATAAAACTACTGAATTTATGTATCTAGAATTTACTAAAAATACGGGTTTTTGTCAGCTTACAAACAAAAGAGAAGTATTGCATATGCACGCCGAGGTCCATAACGGTTATAATAGTAAGCTGCACTAAAATCGCTGAACCGTACATTAACAAGAAAGGCAGATAAAATATGTATTTGACCAAAACAAAGATTCTGTTGCCGCTCCGAATCATCTGCATTGATAAAATGATTAAGCACTGAAAGGGGCGCTGAACTTTCCCCCATTCTTCGATAAAATAAATCACGTTTAGATATGTTTGTATATAATATTTAAGAACCACTGAAAATAATATATATTTTTTTTAAATAATATAAAAAAATAGCTATAAATATTATTTTCCTACTCAACAAATATGTCTAATCTATACACGTTAAAGACACTTTATTTGTGCATTTAATTCTGAACACTGTTCTTAAAATTTCAATAAAATTAGTCAGTATAGCGCTATGTTTTACTTTGACAATCATTTATGACGCATTGGGAACATCTGTCATGATGGCCAACTTTGTAATAAAAAATAATAATGTGCAGCAAAGAGAAATTAATAACAAGCTAAGTTGTTAACTGAAAGTTGTCATATGACAACTTACTAAATTGTCTTCGTCCATTTTCTTGTCAATTAAATAAAACGAACGTGCTTCAAATGACATCATATCTTAAATCTATAAATTGATTATATTGATTTTTACATTAAAATCAGTGTTTTGAAAATCCATTTTAATAATGGATTTTCTACTCATATTCCAAAATCGATCAGATGCATCACATCACTGATTTTATAAAAAGTTGTTAAAGCTTATGGCATAGAGGTTTTATTCAAAAACTAAGCAGCATACTACATTTACAACAAATTATTCATAGTGAAACAAAATAATGAATATACTGAATAAAAATAAATAAGAGCTGGAGTGCTATAAGGAAGTGTCCTAGGGCTGATACTCTGTTGTACACATATGATTTGAAATCATACATCAGTCCTGGCAGTATGAAAATAAACTACGGCAACATTTAGAATCATTTGTAAATGCAGCTAAATACTTTGACATTTGACCTTGGACACAAAAATGCGGTGAGAAGAATATACAAAAAATAAGAAAAGAAGAACTTGAAATAAAATATAGAAACCTATTGACTTATGAGAGAAACTCCAAACTATCAATATACAGCAAAATCAAGATATATACGGGAATAAGGGATTTGCTAAACAGTGTCACATTAAAAATAATCAAAATAAAGGGTTACGAAACATTGTGAATGCTCCGTGGTATGTTCGCGATAGAAACATACATCGTGACTTAATTGTCAAAGACGTCGCTAGTTCTATAAAACGTTTTGCTGCTAAATATGAAACGTGGCTCCAACACCACGTCAACATCTAGGCAGCAAGCTCCTCAATGTGGACAACTTGAAATGTTAGCTGAAGAGGTCAAAGCCCTTTTTTCTCACTTAATCCAGATCGATATAGTCTATTCCACTACCAAAAATCAATTGACATTTATCATAAGCTAAGGTTTTTTATAGCTACTTGAATAGCCAGCTGTCTCATCTGGAGTACCACAGGGATTCAATCTAGATCATTCGCTCTTTTTGCTCTTTATCAACAACATTCATCCGGCTATAATAACTCGAAATATGTATTATATGCTGTTGAACTAAAAGTGTTTCAGAGTATTCGCACAAATTCCGATTCACTATCTTTACAGAAAACCCGAGAGTCACTGTGGAGGTAGTCAATCGGCAATCGATTACCTATAAAACAATCAATTTAACAGGTTCGCTATCTGTTAATAATTTTACATAATTTTTGGGTTTAATACATTTTTATGGTACTAAGTTATTACATTAATCGACAACATTTTCAGTTTCTTAAAATTATTATCTTAAACTAGATTATTAGGCTAATTATTTATAAAGGAAAAGTTGATAAAAACCTCTTTAAATCGACTACTTTTTAGCATCGTAAAGTCCCTTACCCGGTGAAATGCTCTGAGTTTAGATGGAGGTGTTTTAAACAGAAATACGTCCGTCGATGATTTGGTAGTGACGTTCAATGATTTTCAATGCACAACGACAAAGTCTGCGATAAGGCGTCGATGATGCTCAGTTTCGTTATGCGGAGCGCGTTCCACTTTAATAATTTATTGCCTCAAGTATTGCTCCATTGTATGTAATTAAAGTGAAGCGAAGTACTTATTTTTGTTGGATTGAATTCAAAGAAAACTTTGAGCTGTGGGGTTTAGAGTGCCCTAAAGAGTCGCGATCGCATCCCTTATCCTTACCCGTAAAGCTATTATTGTTTTTTTCTTAAATGTTCAAATGTTTAATTATTATTTATATAATGTTCATCATGACGCATTGGGTAAGCCTGACAAGACAAGTCATGATGGTCAGATTTGTAATAAAAAATAAATATAAAATAGTAACCCTCGATGTGTGATGTGTGGGTAAAGTGTTAATCTAATGTCAGTCGTTGGAATAGCTATAAAATACACAATTGCTATTAAACAATCACAAACATGATATTTGACATTCTGGTTATTTATTAGTCGTAGTATATGTCAATTTCACTGTTACCCATCTAACACTGAATTTAATGTGTCTCAAAAATCGTTTCCAACGACTGGCATTATGTAAGTCGCTGGAAACGCAATTAAATGGCTTAGAATAACACTCGAGTTAAAAGGTAAAAAAAGAAACATCACGAAAAAACAGTTGACACGCTGCAGCGCTAAAAGAAGCTGTTATCCCACGCTATAACAACACGAAACTGTGAACAATTTCAGGAATTTCAGATTGTTGCTTTTAGAGTTCTATCACTGCTTAAAGTGGTTATAAAAAACGATCTAGTGTATTTGGAACTAAAGTAAACATTAAATAGAATTGATTTTTTTTATTCTGATTTTTTGCTTCTACAAAATTTTGTACTCCTTATTTATCACATATAGACTTAAGCATGACCAAAACATAAATATATCTTAATGACGAGAGCAAGGGACATTTATAATTGAAACCACTAAGGACCAATGGGGTTATTCAGCAAAACCAGCTATAGTATTAGTATATTTAAAAGTCCTTAACAGTAAAATTAGGCTACCAATCTTCGGTATAAGCTGTGCTATGGCAATCCAAAATTAAATAATTCCTTATATCATTAGAAGCTTTTTTTACGTCCATATCATGGTTCTTAAATAAAATGAATGTGCTGCAACTAATAATATCTCTTAAATCAAAAAAATGATTTCATCGACATTTATATTAATTAAAGTAATATTTTGATAACCCGTTACTGAATACATATTTTATAATTAACCGATCTTGTATTCCAGAGCTTTTATTTTAGGAGCGTTATTGCAAAAAATATATTAAAATATGCTAGTGTAATATAATGAATGACATGTGTAGAAACACTGAAATATCATAGCGCACGGGCGTGTTCTTAGACAAAAATCTGTATCTAGTACTATAAAAATATAATTATATAAACATTTATTCAATAACCATGATATTTTTACTGATTAATAACATATGTTTAAGACATATGGAAGATACTACATCTTCCAGCTAATTTATCACAAACACGTTCCCCCTAGTTTGACTCTCCGAGACATTTTTTCTAGCTCTTGTGCCAAATAAACAAAATTCTTACCTCTGGTCCACTCCAAAATACCATATTTATGATTTCCATGTACATTAGATGAGAATATAGACGATATCCTAATTATAACTTAATCGCTTAAATCCTTTGTGCCAAAAATACTACACTACGTGAATGACGCTGCATTTCTGAAGGAAAAAACTTTTCTAAAATACCCAAGACCGAGTCAGCGTTGTTTGTTTTTATTTGTTTTTTTTTTATGCGTTCGACACGTCTCTTATTTAAGAATATAGGACGCTTCCGAATCGCATGACCTAGATATAATGACGAATTTTCACCTAGAGATCGCAGTAAAATAGAAAACTGGGACAAGGTAGAAAATATAAAAATACAATGTAAAAAGTACAAAAATAATCTAATACACACAGTGCAATTATTGTGTGCTATATTTGTAATGAAAAGCTTAGATCATTCCAGATGTGCTTTTGAACTATATTGTTTTCCATTGTCATCCAAAACTGTGTTGATAGTTTTTTTTTTTTAGGTCATCGAGATAAATGAACTTTCTTCACGTATCACTGTTTACATTGTAAATCTAACCCTTCGTTTAGATATTTATTATTTTTTTATTATTAGGCGAACCTATCCATTATTATATCAAATTTATTTATACAACGATAATTGTACACTTTCTGACCACACGATATGATTGTGATAAATCTATGT
This sequence comes from Plectrocnemia conspersa, assembly GCF_051122295.1. Lineage (NCBI taxonomy): Eukaryota > Metazoa > Arthropoda > Insecta > Trichoptera > Polycentropodidae > Plectrocnemia > Plectrocnemia conspersa. The sequence goes on from NW_028277168.1 coordinate 2,700,146, forward strand.
AGCGCAACACTAGCAAACGTGTTTTAGAATACACATGGTTGCTACTTTACCACTCAATTTAGATAAATGTTTTATATAACAATCAGGTAATGCTAAATACGCTGCTATTTTAATATTTATTAAACTTTCTCTTTGATCCTAGTTTTTATACTAATTATTGTAACATTTTGTAGAGACTTCGCGAATACGTGTTAAAAGCGCAATAAGGCAAAATTATGTTCCGACGTTCGAGTCAGGGGGTATATTATTGTAAATACAAAGTTTGCTGTTATTGGTATCATTTAAGGTGACCAGATTTTAAAAATATCAAAGGATGACACTAAAAATAAAAAAGACATCTCCGAAATTTTGTTTAAAATCCATTTTGGAATATTTGTTTGAAGAAAACAAATTTCTGCGGAAGCTAAAAACGTTCATTTCGAAAACGTTTGTTCAAAGCCTATCTCCGAATTTTTTGTGGGAAAGATATTGTCACAAGGACTCAAAAAATTATTTTTAGAAATGTTTGTTCAACGAGGATAAATGAGGATGTCAATATTTAACTTATATTATTTAAAACCTTGTGCAACAATAAAGAAATGTTTCCGTGGATGCGACATTATACTTTAGGTGTCTCAGAAGTGGATTTGATCTGGAAATGGACCAGTAGATGCGAAGAGAGAAGTGGCTTCTTCGATCTTCACTAGTATGAAGCTGAGTCGGTCTCATTTTGGCTGTAGTCCAAATTGAAGAGCTCCTGAAGTTTGAATGCCTTGAGCTCTGAAGTGAAAGTTCAAAAGAAGTCTATGTATGAAGTTATTCTCCATAGGGCATTTTTCAGTAGGACGATCAATTACAGTTTTTTTTTGAAAAAAATCCGTTGCTCGCTATAGCAGATTAGGAACGGCCGCTTCGAGGGCAAACCCGAAAGAGCACATTTTGTCGCAACAGATTTATTTATGGTGGATACTTTGTGGCTTTGTTTGATTTGAATTTGCCGTCATTTGTGCAGTAAATGTTGACAGCTGAGAGCTTAGGGTTAGTAAAAATAAATAATAATCATAAATAATCCTATCCTATGTAATATATGATTCAATAAATAAAAATAACAATCTAAAGACTAAAAAATGTGTTTTCTATTTAAATCAATTCTTGCGTTAATTTTGGGACACATTAAATAAACGTAAGTTTTGAGAAAAAGACCCTTTCACACGTGGACACCTGTGTGTGGTCGCCACACCATTTATCATTTTTATGTCAGACAGTGCGGACTGTACGTGACAATAGACGGAATAAAATAAAAGTATCACAATAGTAATTCGACATTTTATGCAAGTGTTATCATCATATAACAATTAACATCACTTTAGTATAAACAATCTCTCAGTGATCATAAAAGTCCAGTAAGTGAACAAGCTAATATTATTAGTCGAATTGCGATAATAAAATGTGGGTGGCATCTGTGTGGTTTATTGTTTTCCGTGGTCGTTTCGCAACAAATAAATATTCTTTTAATGACGTAGAACATTTACAATAAGATCACTTGCGTGTTTTTTTTCTGGTCGTAACGAAGACTTGTGTGTGGTCGCCACAAGATAATTGGTTCAATTGTCTAGACTTAATGACTCGCCGATATATGCATATTTTATGCTTATCGTGACGATAGGAGATTCTGAGGGATTTGCGGCCTCATGTGGATTATAAACAACAGTCCCTCGATGCCTTTACACAGAAGAAGATTTGTGTAAATGTGCAATTTTTGCTAAAACTTCAATGGTTAAAAATTCACCTACAACAGGAACGTTTATCAGAAACTTTCACCAGCCTTGGAACTAGGGTTTCTTATAACCCAGAATTTTTAAATTTTAATTCCTGTGTACCTGTTATATATTAAACCACATAAACCCCAGTGACTAACTGGTGATTAACTTGTTGATTATTTTTTTAAAACAATTTTTTAAGCAAATTATATTTTTAAAACAAAATAGTTAATTACTTACATTTTTTTCAAATCATCATTTATCAGTAAACCAAGTATTTTATAATTATTCTCAGAAAGAGATACTAGCGCGTGAAGATAAATAACAGGTAACTCACTAATCAGTCGTTGGTTTTTAAAGGGTTAAGATGGTTAAAGTTATTTGAAGTAAAAAATACACATTTGTTACATTATATCAAAGGGGTTTTTTAGTAATTCATAGCCTTTATCAGAGAATGCTTTTCTAATACACGTACTCTTTTTTTCTTCACCAGCCAGATAAGCTACAATTTTTATAAATAGACTGAGTGATTTTCTATTAGTTAAAAAACAAAAGAAAACTATTTTAAGGCGAAATATCAGAAAGAAACACAGAGCACTACAATATTCGTCCAGTCGACTATCACGAATGATATTACTGAATTAAAATTATCACTAAAAGTTCAAATCGGTTCATTGTTCATAAGCTTTTAAATTATGATGTGGCTATTTACACTTACTGTAAGTACGAAACGCCCATTAACTGTACAAACCCTAACCTAACCTAACAAAAGCTCTAAGACTAATTATAATTTTTGTACTTCCGTTAGATGAATTCGTTTAGGTTAGATTTGGGTTGGAACAGTAGATGCAATTATCCAGTAATTCGTACATACATTAGGTGCAAATATCCACATCCTTTAAATTGTGTTGTTTCAATTTTCGAACCACTTTTTTCAATTTTTAAAGACATCTTATCTGTCAGTAATCAAGTAAATAATCACCTACGTGTCGAAGCAAAAGAATTTTTAATCCCTACTTATCAATTAAAATATTAAATTATCGCGTATAGAGACATAAAAAACTATAGGAAATACTCGGGAATCATATCCCAGAACAAGCGAGACAAAAACTTACTTGAAATGCACGATAGTTGATACGAATCTCACTTGAAAAAACAGACTCACAGATTTGAAAAGCTAAGGAAGCAGCCGCTTCCCTCTTCACGTCAACGCTGGTCCAGCTACAAGACAATTGTACGTGATTAACATAGTGATTTCACATTAAATAATAATTTAAAAACTAATTACCTTTGCATATAGATTTTTTATCAGAATTATTCCTATAATATTTTCTAGCTATGGTGACGGTTGTCTGATACATAATTGATTTGAATAATCCGACCTTATGTTTCCTCTTTTCCCGTTCTAAAAATGTCATAATCAAAATAAAGTAATTGAATAAAATTAAATAACAAGTTATACTTGGGTTTAGAATATTGTTAAGCGATAAAGCATTTCCTTTTTGTGATAAATACATCATTATCGACTAGCAGTGAAGTCCGGAAGTCCGGTACAGTGTTAATACGAAAATTTTGACGACGGATTGATAATATCGTCTAACGATATAGAAAACGAAAACAACTTGGACCAGTGAAACAGTTGTGACTTTATTTATAACTGTCTTAATTAGTATTGCGTTTCTAGAAAATCATGATGTATTGAAAAAGCGATAAAATAAATCAATACCAGCCATTGAAAAAGTCCACAGCAGCTAATATTAACTCAGAATTATGAGTAATTTCTGGAGTTTTAGCAATTACAAAGTGTTTTTCCTGTTATATCAATGGCTGCTGTGAATGACATGAGAATAAAAAGACTAATTTTGCAAAACAAAAAAGGCACAATGAAGCGATAAGTCAGGTTAAAAAATATAGCGCACACTTTTGGAATGACAATATTTAATTTGAAAATAAAAAATATTTCACTACAGATATAAGCGAATATCAAGACAAATTTTGGAATAACGAATAGTTGGAAAAAGAGGAATATATTCGGGGACTATTTTTTCGTTTTCTCTATGTAATCAAAATCTAGAGTAATAAAAATATGGTGAGAAATAGAATTGCAACCTTTAATAAGTAGAGAAAAATGCTCTGACAAAATAAAAATGTGTCTCTATTTTATTATAATTTATATTTTTTTAACTTACTTTAAATGGTTTTTCAGACACATTTATTTTTCACACAGTTTTTAACGCTACAGTTAAATCTCGATAGCTAAGTGTATTTTCTGTAAATAATTGATATGAATCTGTATTAAAACGTATATTTTTTTTATTTTTCTTACTCTAATTTTAAGGACAAATTTTACATAAAATATGTTGTAACCTAAGAGACGTTTTATTGTTAAACTAATAAGCAAATTATTTGCTTACCTTTACAAGACATAATAAAAATACTGGAGAAGAATGTTTGTTTATAGAAAAAAAACAAAGCAAATATTATATAAATAACTTACTTGGAAACAAAAAAATAGAATTTTGAATGTTGTTTTAATCTATATATAAAATGTTTAAAAAAAAACATATTTTTCTAACTTAAATCAACGACCCTGTAAAATTTATGCGTAGATTCCTAATCCAGACAACTGCGCAATAGTGACTTTTTCTGAACAGAAAATACGTTAACTATGCGGTTTTATTACAAATATTGTCTATGCATAGATCGAACATTTATTAGTTGATGTTAGTTTCAAACAAACTATACATCTCAAACAGGACAGTGTTTTAAACTCTACAAATTTGTATCAATACGGAATAAAACATATATAAATACTACATGCCAAACTTCAATTAGCTTTAGTGTCCGCTCTCCAGAGAGGCGCTGTGCTGGCGGAATCCAGGAAACGGCTATGTCATCTGGTGTAGTGAGATCGAGCGACGACCTGGTGAGCATTTCCCGCACCTCTTCTAGCATAGCGTTAGCAATGCAAGCGCCATCCTGGCGATATTTGAAGGTTGCATTGTCAAATTACCATTTCTGCACCGTCCTAGTATTCCTTCAATCACGTTGGGAGTCACCACTTTTGCGTCCACTCGTCTTGCGACTCTTTAAATTTGATCCCAACATAGCTAATGCGTTGCTTTGCCATATAATATAATATTTTTTAAGCCTTCGTGAGATGTCAGGTCTTGCGAATGAAATTTTCTGACCAGTCAAAACCAATCATATCTGTTAAGTCTATCCAAAACAATGCTGTCTTTACTGCTATACATGACACATATCCTTCATATGATAATAAGTGATGCTACTCTTGATCAGGGCCGCCAAAAGCGAATGATTCCGAACCTAATGTCAAAAATAGCATTTATATATTTTTTAACATTGTAATATAATTTCTTGAATAAATAATAATAGATACGAGTTAACCCTTTCAATGCTACAAATAAATATAAAAATTAGACATATAATATTTGTCTGATAATTAGTCGTGTTTTCTTTGCTGCTCAGTGTTGCCATATAGTGAATTTCCAGTCCAGGTCAAAAGCAATAAAATGGTGCCATCGCGGTGAAAACGCTTGATTATTAAGCGTTAATAATAAGACTTTTAATATTAATATTACGAGTGAGAATCGAATAAAGCACATCTAAACCGAATATTGACCAATATGAGAGCGCAAAAAACAATTATCACTTCTCAGAAGTCAAAAATTCACGTCAAAAGCAATAAAATCGTGCCGTCGCCGTCGCAGTGGGAACGCTCGTTACCGAGAGTTCCCACTGCGACGACGCCGATACGATTTTATTTGCTTTTGACGTGAATTTTTGCCTTCTGAGAAGTGATAATTGTTTTTGCGCTCTCCTATTGAGCAAAATTCGGTTTGACTATACTTTGATCAGCCCTCTTATATAAGAAGTCCATAAAAGATTGGCAAATTACCATTTTTGCACCGTCCTGGTATTCCTTCAATCACGTAGGGAGTCACCACTTTTGCGTCCACTCGTATAAAATATTATATTTTAAAAATATAGTGTAATATCAAAACGCAGACAAAGTATGGAGCAATATGTGAGGTGCGATGTCTGTTTTTACTTATTCTTTAGCTTATTTCTGAAACTATAATTAGTTTTAAAATTTTAGAACTTTCATTATATAGCAATCTCAAACAAAAAAATTAAGTAAAATGTCTGTTTATAAACATTGCTTACAATTATTATTTATTATTACTTTAAAAAATAATTATATATTAACTTGTATTGAATATATGTACTTGTGATATAATAGTTTAATTTTAGATAAAGCAAACATGAAGATAAAAAGTTCAGTCTTCACATCTGCATTTCTAATCTCATTAAGGCAAATCTCTTATCTCTCAGCAACCCTTAACACAAAACATACAATTAACTATGGCAGGGGTTAGAAAACTTTTTTGTGAAAATATATTTTTTTTGTAAAAATATAAAATATTTTAGGCTCGGCCTGCCAGAAAGCAAAATTGAAGTATTGAATCTAAAATTTATAATTGTAGCATCTATTTGCATATTTGTTACGATTTAATCATAAATTGCTCAAAATACGTGTTTCTCCTAATAAATCTTACTTATGAACAAATTTTTAATTGCATTTTGAGATAACATTGCATAAAACTGGGTTTAAAGTTCGTCACTTCCTATCGTCAATATGAGATTAATGGTGTTCAATCAGCGTCAGTTGTTCTTGAAATGACTACTGCAGTCTCAGCTATATATATGGTTATAAATAAATGTAAGTTATTTATATATGATTATAAAAACAATGCATCATAGTTATATATATGTTGCATTGTTTTTCTTTGTAGTTTTAACCAATTACGGTCCGTTCACGCGTTTTCGAGTGATACAAATAATGGAACATATGCTTATAAAAATATCGTGCTAACGTAAAGAAGATTAAAAAAATATCGAGAGATGGTAATACATATATATTTATAATCATTTTTATAAAAGTCACACTTCCACAAAACACTTTAAATTTGGCAAAAATTACGGACCGGAATGTATTTTAAGATAAATTTGGTAAAAAATCCTATGATATTTGCAGCAAAAAATCGAAAGCCATTTAGTATTCGATAATAGTAGGTAAGGCCGGATTTATTCTGTGATAAAAATTTCAATCGTTCCTCTAAGTTCAAAAAACTTGATTATGTCTGAGCCATCGAACTGCTGTATAGTAGAGCAAGTCCGGATGTTCAGCTTTAAACGTCATTTAGGAAGAGGCAATGTAGGGACATTTTCCCTGCCTCGAATTCGACCAGAAAAATGCGTGTCATTTAATGAAATAATATGAATTTGAATGAAATCAAAATATTAAAAAAAAACGATCACTGACTAGGCAAATTCCCCCTTCTCTCCTCCCTGAAAAAATCTGAAATGTTCTCTAAGTGTTATTTGTCTTAAAATATAATAATATATCACACGGAATATGTCATTTAAATTTTAAATGGTAATGTCACTTTTGGGCTTTTTTTGACATAAACAGGTAATAAAATAAGAACAAAATATCGCAATAAGCCTTACACTAGGCACTGAAGACAGTGTCGAATTACAACTGCATGACGTCACAGTGGAATGCAAAGCAGTAGGAACACCGCAAATAGGCACATCTCACCACTATTTATCTCTACGGTTATCCGTTGTGTTATAGCACATGCCTTGAAATTTTAAAGCGTTTTAAAATTTAAAATCTATCCCGTGCCGGATTCGGCCCGCGAGCCGTAATTTTCCGATCCCTCAACTATAGTTTGTAAATCCTTGAACCCGTTGGGACTCAATGTCATGTCAAGCCGCACAGAAAAAATATCATCTGTAATCTGTGCAGATAGCTGTAATCTGGTGCGCATTATTTTTATAAAAAAATCTCTACAATACACCACATTGAGCGGGAAGTGCTCCATCCGGTCAACAGGAATATCGGCTTAGTGCCTAACCACTGTTCTTATGGAGTAGTTGTGTTTATAATTTTAAAAAACGATAAGATGGCTGTGAAAATCAAGTGGATTCTGAAAGTGTACTTGCCCCAGTTGATCGTTTTTGTGTTAGTTTTAGATCCTAAGTGTGGTACGTACCCTGAAAAATATCAAACCCTTGTGATGCTGGATAATGATCTCAGAAATACTTTACAGTCCTCGCGAGGTGCGTCTACACTAATATCGAAAATGGAATTGTAAAGTCCAAGTTTGGGAGTAGGGTCGTTAGATATAAATGCTCTCCAGGCTATGAAATCTTCGGGAATAAGATTATCACGTGCAAAAATAGTAATTTCGATTCTCCGCATCCGGTTTGTATCAGTGAGTATTCTAAATAACTACTTTGTACCACATAAATAAGACAAAGCGTTATTTTATGACTTTATAACAAACTTCTACAAAAAGTCGCTTGGCTTTATGATTAAAAAATGACTTATTTATAGAGAAATCTTTAAAGATCATACCGTAGTGTAGTGTCATTTTTAGGCTTAATGCTTTTTTAAATTTCTTGTTATATTAAATATTTTTACAATCATAGATATTTATAGTATATTTTTATAAAGCATTAATAATACGTGAACTTTACCTAGATGTAAACTGTACTTCGATTATATAAAAATATTAATTTAAAATAAAATTATGAACTAATATGGTGTTGTTGTATTTTATAAAAACCGACAATTGACAATGTTTTTTTAAGAAAACAATATATTTCTATTAAAAATGGCTCTAATAATTAAACACTTTTTTATTACTGTCATTAATAACATTTTAGAACAGTTTTTGCCACAAAAATATGATTAGGTTATATGATATATGATTGAATTTATAACCTGCGTAAAATGTTGTGCTTTAGATAAGTACTATTTAACAACAAAATGCTATATATTTACAATATTATAATTGCAATTATGTACAAGGAAATCCATAAATTAAAAAAAAATAAAGCGATTTTCCAAGAAAAATAAAAATGCTCTGATTCATCAGAAGGATAAAGGATTATTATTAATATAAATACTGAACAACCGCAAACCAAAAACCATTAAGGTCAACGTATTGTATATTTGTACTTTTTAAATCACAAGAACCCGGATGCGAACTATTACCCAATCCAAAAAACGGAGCAACGAAATACTGGAGAAAAGAATCTATAGCCTTGTTCTTTTGCGATCCTGGTTTTAAGCGGAATGGAGAAGAATTATCCTATTGTAATGGGAAAAAATGGAATGGCACAGTACCTACTTGCTCAGGTGAGTTCATCACAAAAAAATTCTTGGCATTAAATTATTCACCGAATTCTAAAATATATCAATTTTAGCGACACTCACTGATAATGTTAAGTTGTCTTGCGACTTTGAAGACAATAGCCTATGTGGTTGGAGGAACGATCCAATCCACGATTTTAATTGGAAGTTACAAAACAAGTATACTCCTAGTTACCACATATATACAGGCCCTGCATTCGATCATACATACCAAACTGAAAAAGATGGTAAGCAAAACGCGGATTAGTTTATCTTAAAACAAGTCATTGTACCATTTAAAATTGAATTACCTTTTTTAATTTTATATTTATTATTATCCGTCTACGCTAGACCTTTAAAGCTGGTTATGTATATACGAACACTCCAGATATGTATATATATCTTATAAAAAAAAATCAGGCTCTTTGTATTGCTTAGTGATGCTAGAAACCATCAATAGTCTCTCGCGACAACTTAGGTAGGAGGTCTAGTCTAAACTCAGTCCGCGACCAAAACTCCCCAACCCTATGTAACAAAAAATCATTATTAATATTATCAATTATGCGATCTTTACTTATATGTCTTACTATATTCATGAAGCAGAACAATATTTTTATCTCATTCAAAAAAAAACATAATAAAGTTGTTACTATGTAGAGCTCAAATTATTTTTTTAAATTCAGATTAAAATGTAATTAATATCCTAGCAAAATTAAAAAAAAATCATTTACCAATGCATTTAATTGACATTTTTAAGCAGATAAATTAAAGAGTAAATCGAAAGTGAATGTATTTAGTAGTGTGAGCTACTGTTTTTCAACTAATATTTTGAATAATTTAGGGAGGAATGACTATTTGTATTCTGAGCTGAAAAGTTATTTCCTAAAGAATCACAATTGCATCCCTTATTCTTAACCATTGCGGCCAGGACGTTAGCGCTCGAGAACGCTCTACTTACATTCATTAATTTTGTATATTTGAATATGATCATAATTTGTTCAAGTTAAATTAAGATTAAAGTCAATGAAACATGTATTGGGTTTTGAGGCCAAATAGGTGTCACTTTACAGTTAAATAGACGCCGTAAAAGATAACAGTTAATTTATAAATTACCACAAGTATAGAAAAATATAGATGCCGCTATCAGGCGGTGGAGTTGAAATGGCAGGTCTTTAATATTAATAGTAATATTTTTATCAGCTGTGGTTTTGTGGTGATGATATTTTTATTGGCAATCCGCTGATGTTTCTGATGTTTACATAATGAAACTTCTCAGATCAGGATGTTTGCAAACCAGTTGCATCGCTTCTAAGACACACCCCCGAAATGTGTCACGCCTAAAAAGAAACGGTCTAAGAAGCAACTCAGGCGATCAGTAACAAAAGGGTAGAAAAACATATTTTCTAACACGCGTCCTTTCCAAACAAATAGTAGTTTTTCGACCGTACTTATTCCATGAATTTAGAGTCGATCATTTCAAAGAGCTCCTTAGTATGTTACTTGATTTTATTTTAAAATATACCTTATTATTGCTATATAAAAAATGTGAATATGTATTCCTATATATAAATATATTACTATGGTTTTGAAAGTAGTTTTTTCATGATCAAATATTTAGGATTTTTTTTAAATGGTAAAGCGACTCATGAACCACGCTTTAAATCACAATTTTATTGAATTATTTTATGATTAGGATACTACATGTACGTCGAAGGAGACGACACCAAAGAAAACGATACTGCTCGCCTTATCTCTCCTTTGTATCCACCGTCTCTGACTAACAACGGATGCTTCGTATTTTTCTATCATATGTATGGAAGATCAATCGGCACTTTGAGGGTATACCAAATACCAGAAAGCATAGAATTGAGCGATGTGGTTGATTCCGATAACAACAAGAAGAAGTATACCATGTTCGAAAAGTCTGGTAATCAAGGAGACGCGTGGTTTCGTGGGGTTGTTGATCTAGACGTATTCAAAGAAAACTTTCAGGTATCTTTAATTATTATATATGTTTAAGCCTTAAAATGATATATAACTTAAAACCTATGTAGATGTTAATTTAAATAACTAAGTCAGATTATATTTCATATCATATCTACAAATTATATAAGTTTATATAAGAGACAAGATTTATTTATTTATTATTATTTTAATTATTTATTTAGCTCAATAGCTAATTGTTTATGCATTAAGGAAATAAAATCAAATAATATGAAAAAAATATAATCATGACAAAAATGGCATTTTATATATATATTTATATATATATATATATATATATATATATATATATATATATATATATATATATATATATATATATATATATATATATTTTATGCGAAATATTTTAATTTGGCATTAAAAATTATTAAAAATATCTACTCATAATATTTACGTGATAATTAGTCGTGTTTTCTTTGTTGCTCAGTGTTGCCATTTAGTGAATTTCCAGTCCACGTCAAAAGCAATAAAATTGTGCCATCGCCGTCAGCTTGAATATACTTTTATCAGTCCTCTTATATTATAAGTTCATAATAATATCTGTAAGGATAAGCTAATATATTTTTAAGACATAGTGTAATATCGAAATGCAGACAAACTATGGAGCAATATGTGAGATGTGATGTCTGTCTGTGATTCTTCGGCTTATTTTTCCCTGAGAGATGAGCTGGTTTAGTTTGTATTTTGGACTTGACCTAATAAAAGTTCTAATAATTAGTTTTAGAACTTTCGTTAGATTTGGTTTGGGGTTGAACAGGAAATGGACGTTTCGCAACTATCAAATTGAGTTTTATAGACATTTTAGAGCAGCATATTAGCGCCTATCTACTGATGTAGAAATAATCTACTGATGAAAATGTATTTGGAATTTACTAGTGAAAATATAACTTCACCAAAAATACACATTCACTCTTACATTTATACATCAGATGTAAATAAATAATTATAATATGGATTTTTAGATTTACGCGAGTATAATTATTTTTTAAATCTCGGGATTCATCGCGATTTATGCTTACTTGTTGTATGCTATATTTCGGCCGTGATTTTCCGGCCATGATCACAGTCGCAAGCAATTCGTGATCATGGCCGGAAAATCACGGCCGAAATATGGAATACAACAAGTAAGCATAAATCGCGGTGAATCCCGAGATTTAAAAAATAAATAATTATAAATATGTATATATTACTATATATAGAATAGTTGAAATTCTATCATTTTACTAGCACCTGCCAGATAATTTATATTTTCACTGATAAAAATATATATCTACTGGTGAAAATATATTCCGATATGATTTTACTGAAATGAGATATTTTAAAAAACATTTTCGGGATAGATTCGAGACTGTTTTTTCTAGATTTTGAATAATAATGTTTATTGTGGAAGTACTATCCAGAAAGTGGGTGCTTTTGAAGGCAATGTTCCGCTCCTTTTATTTATTGTATGTATAAAAAGGGCTAAAGGAACTTATACCTCATATACTAAACATATATATTATACATCAATACATACATCTCAAACAGCTGTAATTTAGTTCAAATTCATTATTTAAGGTCGATTTAAACTTTTTTTATAAATATATTCTTGCTATGATTTTTTCCAGAATAGGGCCCTTGGAATTTGCCCCCTCTCGGCAGGCCTGGCTACTCCATGAGATATTATTTTCTCCTTCCTTGGAATATGCGTAATTTATTTTAACATTACTATTACTTTTTCATGGGTTTTGTTAAGTGAGTAATTTTTGTGTAAACTTATCTCAGAATTTACAAATTCCGTATTTTAGAAAAAAAAAATAGCAAATTATAAATATAAAGCTATTCTTGTCTAGACTAATTATTTTACAGATTCGTAAAACAGAACAACTTTTTTACTCCTCCCAAAGTAATTTAAGATACTGACTAACTATTCAATGCATTACTTTAATAACATTTTAATGCACTGATTTTCGATTTCGCCATAAAAATATAGTTTTAATTATGGGAAAAGAACTTTTTGTCTTAATATACAGGTTCTATTTTATTCTACTCGCTAATTTTCAATTGACCAGGAAATTTGTTACATTCCTCAGCATGTTGTGTTGTATTCATTCATCATTGATATATTTTCTAATCAAAAAAATGTTGGTTTACCTTTGCTTAATTAATTAAACATAATCTTTAGTCCGTAAAGAGTTAAAGACAAGTTGACTCGCGGCGATTTTGATGCTGTGTTCGGACTTAGAAGCTCTCAAGAAGATTTTAATGCCAGACACTCGCATTGAAATCTGAAATTATTTAACGTGTTACTTTGACAGTTAAAAACTTTGATATTACTTTGCAAAAATTAGATGCAACATGAACAATACAGGAAAAAGCTAAATATTAGCTAGAGCGTTTTCTTCGGTATGTGTGCTTACGGAGAATTAGATTCTTTTTTACAAAACGCAATAATCCCTCGTGCGATTCTAAAAAAACTTGTAATTGAATACTTATATTTTATCTAATAGGTCATAATAGAAGCAGTACGTGGTCCAGGAATTGTCAGTGACATTGCAATTGATGACGTTGAAATAATGCAGGGTGAACGTTGCGTTCAAAATAAGCAAGCACCAGTAGCATCTAATCAGAGTACCGCAAGAGGTATACATTAAATTATATTTCAGCACATACTATGCCAATACATTTTTTTAATTATAAATTTGTTTTAGATTCATGTTTAAATCGCTGCGGTTCAAAATATGATGCTCACTACTACGAATGCGAATGCAATATATGCTGCTTGGACGACAGTACTTGCTGCGTAGACTACAAAGAAGTATGCCTTTATGGTTAGTACAAGATCACATTTTTTCTGATTTATTTTGGACATGCCCGTTACAAATATCGTTATAAACTCTCGGTCGTTCTTATACTACTGGCTTCCGTACTGCGCGGACGTGGTGGTAAACCTACGTATTCCGCAAGAACTTTACCATCGCAGGAACATAAGAACTTCTTCGCAGTTTTTATATAGTAGGCTTTTTTACAGTGATATGAAAATTGTGAATAGCCCTTTTTATGTTTTTACCTGATGTTCTAAAAACGGTGGGAAGATCAGAATTTCTTGTATGTTTTACAATTCGTCTCACAGTGGCTTCGAAAGCATGCGTTCGGAAGCATTATCAGCTTCTTTTTTCATAAAACAGTGTACGTTATAAACTACGTTTTTCTCTTTTCTGTGTAAAACCATCTGTAAATGAAAATTTACTTATGTACATTACTGAAAATTAATTACAGTAGAATAATTAAATTTGCTTACTGTAAATCACTTTCAAGGCAGGTTGTTATTTTGGGAGCGAATGGAACATGGAGCCTACGCGGAGAGCAAGGGCCGACTGACGAACCAATAGCGTGACGGTATTGATAATCTCCCCGTCGCGCCTCACCCCTTACCATCAAATAGACCTATAAATCGTTCACTACGCAACCTTATCGCCAGCGCCCTTTTTACGTGACGGGACCTTTTTGTACTTATAATAATCTTTTTAGATTATAAAAAATTATTATTCATAACGATTGTTTTATTAATTTATTTTTTCATTAAATTAAATATATTCATTGTACGTTGATTTTTTCAATGTCAGCTATGAGGAACTGGTCCGAATCATATAATTTATATATTTTTTAATTTTATGTTTATTTTTGACCATATTTTTTTAAGTGCTATCAAACATCCACCACACAGTGGCGTAGCTATGGCGGGGTGGAGGGGGCGGGCCGCCCCGGGCGGCACTTGCTTGGGGGTGGCATATTCGTCTAATGTGGTTCTTAACTGCGAATAAACTAAAATTTATGTAAATCTACGAATAGCAAGAGCTTAACAATAATCAAATTATTATTCTAAGAAATGCTGATTTTATGACCCTGCAAAAAATGTATGGGGGGGGGGCAGCATTTTTAAGGATTGCCCCGGGCGGCACATACCCTAGCTACGCCACTGCCACCACATAGTTATAAAACCACTTATTGTGTTTTGGTTCATTTTTATGTTAAATAGAATTTCTTTAATTAAGAGGATAGGAGCAACATAAAGCATACATCATTCACCCCTTTAATTATCTTGACCCAATATTGTGGATTAATTTATTCGTTAGCCAATCTTCTCAAATATGATAATCCATTGATGAATCGCTTAATAATATATGTTTATAATCAGACATTAAGGAACTTTATTTTTTTATCTATATTAGTATTGCAGGGAGTATAACTTGGCTTTTACCCGTTTATTACATTTTATAATAAATGTTGAACTATATAAAACAATTATTAATAAGATAAGTGGTTCCATGTTAATAAAATTGACTATCATATAATAATTATTTGATTATATAATTTTAAATAATTATTTGATTATAATTTTTTTTTACTAAACTAGTTAAGAAAATAAATTTAGCAAAGTTTGAAACCATTTATATTTATAATATTATTTGGCTCGTATTTTTCGGGGCAAAATTTTAATACGGTTGTGGCCAAAATCTATACTACATGCGTCAGAATTTATATATAATACAAAGCTCAGAATACATCAGCCAGAATAAATATAAAATTCTCAGAACTTATATTAATTGCTCGTAATTTATATTTAACAGTAAGAATTATTTTGACAGATGGTCAAAATCATGTTTTCAATTGGCAATAGTGTTATCGTTATTGCTGTAACAC
The DNA here is from genome assembly GCF_051122295.1 of Plectrocnemia conspersa. NCBI lineage: Eukaryota > Metazoa > Arthropoda > Insecta > Trichoptera > Polycentropodidae > Plectrocnemia > Plectrocnemia conspersa. The sequence continues at coordinate 2,715,803 of NW_028277168.1, forward strand.
AACAAGCCAAACATGCTTTCCGCCGCCGCCGCTCTGTCGTTATTCCCGATTCTACATATAATTAAATAAACCAGCTTTCGGTACCTCAGGTACTTCGAGTCTAACAGTTTTTGTACAAGCGAGACATTTTAAAATATATTTCTAAAATAAATAATTTATTGCCTATTTATATTGATAAATGCTATAATAATTTTTTTTAATGCGCATGATTGTCTTATATTAAAATTCTAATTGTCCTATATTTTTATTCCGGCCATATGCTATTTTTATTCAAACCATTTGATATTTATTCTGACCCTGAATAATATTTTTTTTATTTTTAATACATATAAGATATTCTCTATGAGCTGTATTAGCTCATTATTAGAGAATTTCCACAATAATCATTTAAAAACACTATGGGATTCGAACACATTGTCTATCGTGATAGAACTAGGTTGTTAATAAAATTCTGAGATTTTATTTTTATTCTAGCACAAAGTAGTTTTCAATTCTGACCATTTAATTTGTTGCCATATTATTTCATTAGCGACTAAATTCATAAATTATTTTATAATGCCACATGAAGATTTTCTAATATTTTCCTTTATTATAGACGATTCGTCGACGACAGCTTCAATAATTTGCGGGACTCCTGAGAGCGGATATTCAATATCTACAGACCATCCAATGCTACCGTCTCCTCAAATGTTGGATTGGACTACGGAATCCTCGACCAGCGTTAAAGCAAATTCATCGACAACAGAAACCTCTTCATCAACTATACAAAATACACCAATAACAAACAGTACTACAACCGCAAAGACTATACCGACTACTATAACTACTACTATGTCTACAACTAAAACTACACCTGTCAAACTATCAACGACTTCAACGATTACAAAAGTGACTACTACACCAAGACCCATCACTACAAAAACGACCACGACTGTTGTACCTTCTACTACTACAATTACTCCAAACACAACTAAACTACCTCCATTGAACAATACCACTAGTTTGTTGCCTAAGCCCAGTGATAAATCTTCAACTAATGCAACTAAAACCATCTGGACATTTGCATTTTTGAATACAACTGTCAAATATATAGATACTACTAAACCGTACAAGGAAGTCAATAGGCACGAATATGGAAAATACAATGAGAACGTCAAATACGACCAAGGTAAATATATAAATATATTTTTATAAGCTGCGCAACGAGATTTTTGTTGTTATAAAGCCCAGTGAAACACAGTAATCTTAAATAAAAGTTTCTTTGATATCTATATAAGAGTTGAGATGCAACTGATTGTATTTTCTAGGTAACGTGTATTAAATTAAGCACATTATAAATTTACTGAGAGGTGGAGATGACAATTTATAGAGTGCACTAGACAGTCACGATTGCGTCCCTTATTCTTGCCCGTTGCGGCCAGTACATGCATTTCGCTTGTCACACAATAGTCTTTACATCTATAGATAATTTATGTATGATTAAATAATCTTTTTTTTATTATAGACGCTCACGAACCTGATTCGAGTCCTGAAGTTAAGAACGAAAAATCGAATCACTCTACAATAGCCATCTCCATCTCCAGTGTAATTATAGTCATTGCAGTGGCTGTAGCTGCTGTATTTGCAGTTAAAAAACTGCGCAAAACTGCTTACAATCAAAGGACAATCTGGCGACTTCAGCCAAGAAGCCAACGCAGTCCCAGTTCTTCTGATATGAGATTCTTGGTGCAAGACGAAGAACTAGAGCATGACTACTGATGTGATTTTATTTTATTTGAGCTATAATTATATTTTTTCAATATATCATTTTATTTATTTGGATCCTGAAGCCACTTGGCGACACCTTTCAGTAGCAGCTTCCACTGCTCCAATCACAGCTCCGCGGAAAGCTAAAATATAAAATAAAATAAATATTAACGCATTGTAGTGACACTGTGCATCGTGATGGTTGATGTGCTTTAATTGTTATCAACGAGCACTTGACCCCACCGTTCTTCTCCAAGTGATGAAGACCAGCAGCTGTCGAGCCGGCGGGACTCGTCACGTTGTCCCTAAGTTGCGCTGGATGAGTTTTGCTATCGATCACCATCTTTCCAGCTCCTGCCACAGTCTGAGCGGCCAGCTTCAAAGCCAAATCTCTCGGAAGACCCATTTTGACACCACCGTCAGCCATAGCTTCTATCATCATGTACACCTTAATATTTAAAAAAATAAAAGTTAAGAAGGAACCACTGGTTAGAGGCCCGAGCTGGGAGATATTTTCCCTTTCGCTTGCTCGCGTGTTATGAGAGTGCAGCCGCACGCTCTTATCTCTCATTCACTATCATCACTTAACACGCAAGCGAGCGAAAGGGAAAACGATCTCACTGCTCGGGCTTGACTGGTTGGATCTATATTAGATGTTCACACACCTACACTAATAAGTTTAAGTAGTAGATATTTATTTACTTATTAATAACAAAAGCATATACAAAAAGTTCTCGCCACGCTGCTAACTGAGCCTCGATTATTGTATATATATGTATGTGACCATCATAAATCAATGCAAGTAAATTGTACAAGATACGATATAAATTAGTCAAAAAACATATTTTTCTTATCACCACCAGAAAAATACGAGGATAATGTAACGGCGATATGACGCTTAAATTTAAAATCGGCGCAATTAACGCTTTAAAACGAAAATTAATGTTGCCCTAAAAGGAATGCATTAAATTTAGTATCCTTTTGACCTTTACTAAAGAAAAAATATCATATTAAAATGAAGAAAAAATTCATAATCTCTATGATACACTTAGCTTTTCGTTAAAGAATATTTGATACCATGTATGCACAAACTAGCTCGATTTTTAATTTTACATTACGATATTCATACGTGAGATTAAGAGAAATTAAGGAACTAAAATAAAACTGTAATGACCGATAAGAATTAGAATTATAATTTGCACAAATTCCGATCTCCTATAAACAATAAAAATGTATAATATTAGTATTGGGATTCAAACCCAGTATTTTTGGTATTATATGACGACATATATCAATGGTAAGTAAATAAAATTGATTGATTAAAAAACGTTACTTAAGAAAAAAATGGTTTCGGATAAAATTTTGATATCGTGTGATAATCGATCTTTATAAAACGAGGAGTTTTTCTGAGTACAGTCATAGAACTATATCTATATTTTCACTAAAGAGCCGCGCGTATGAATCTCTAGAGCCGCATGCGGCTCGTGAGCCACATTTTGCAAAATCTAAATAAAAATTAATTTAAAAAAATGCTTACATAAGCTGGTCCAGATCCACTCAAAGCAGTAACAGCATCCAACATCGATTCTGGCGCTTCATCGCAAGTTCCAACAGCCGAAAACAAATCTTTTGTCAAAGTAATATCTTTAGCGATTGCTTTAGCTCCTGTCGATAGCACAGAAGCTCCTGTCCTGACCATAACAGCAGTATTTGGCATCACTCTTACTATTCTGCATCCCGGTAGTTTCTTTAAATTAAAATATACAAACATTATTCAAGTACTGATCAAAAATATTTAAATTAAAAACTCACATCTTCCAAATTTTTAAGAGTCACTCCCATAGCAATGGATATGAAGAGCTTCTCTGTGATATTCTTCACATTCTTCACTTCATCCAATATGATGGGTACAATTCCTGGTTTCACAGAAATCAGAACTACGTTTGATTTTTCAACTACTGGTATGTTTTCAAATACGGCTTCAGCTCCTAAAGCCTGAAATTTATTATATATTAAAAACATTTTGGTCCCATTTAGATGAAAATAACTTGGTACAACCTTAAAATCTGTAGCACTCTTTAGATCTGATGGATGGACACTGGCTATTATATTTTCAGCAGTTACTAGCCCTATTGAGTATAAAATATTAAATTTAGTATCTGAAATTGAGTGGAAATGAACCGTAAGTCAACTTAATCTATTTAATGTGGTTTTTTTTTTTACAAATTAGAGGCACACTCTGAGAGAAGTTAATTTCCATTTACAAAAATCAGTATTTGCAAAATCCCAAAAAAAATCCAAAAGATTTTTAATAATTTGACTTCATTAAGATTCGTTGTATTTTTCAGCCCAAATTCAAGGGTGGGCAAATACCCTCACCTGACCTGTTTAATGCCCCCCCCCCCTCCATTGAATCTTAAATGTTCAAGTACGACATAAAAATATATTAATAACTGCACAACTTGTACGACGAATTTCAAAATGATTAAAAATATTTTTTTTACATCTAATGTACATCTCACAAGTTACGAGTCGTGAATCATCATGTTTGGGGTATAAAAGAATAATTTAAAGAATAATATTAATAGCTATAAGTGACTTACGACATTTTTTATGACAAAATTCAAAAATACATACCAGCTGCCATAAATCCTTTAGCTAAAGCATTAGCCATACATCCACCTCCAAGAAAACCAATTTTCAGCATCTTGCAAGCCTTTAAAGATTGCACTTGTATTAAAAATAGTTTAATAATATTATATAAACCTAAATTGAGCACGGTTCAATGTGCAGTTGCACTGACCCATTAAATTGCTCAAGAATTGCACAGGCAATACGTTTATTTCTTAGAAAAATATAAAAAACTATCAATTTTTTCAAGATCAATTACTCGGGTAAAAAGACTAATTATTGTATTTATATTCTAGCAAAAGTAAATAAAAATAGTTACGCTCAAGTTCTCGTTGCACAGCCACATTAATTGTAATATTTTTAACGAGTTAAATAGCTGCTTTTGAGATGAAATTCTAAAATTTCTCTAATATCATACTAAAAATCCTAATTTATATTAAATTTAATAGTGTATATTATTATTATTCAAAACAAACCATTTTTGCTGTATAACCTCACTTAAATATATATTTTTTATATTACAGTTATTATTAATTATCATTTTAAAAATACATACATATAATACTAATTTTACAGATATGTTATACATAAATTATATATTATAATCACTTTTTAAGTACAACGGAATGCTCAAGAAGCAATTGATCTTCTTTCAACTCGTTGACTACTCGAACGCAACTAATCATTGAACGAGCAATATTTCTTATTAAACTCAAACGTATCTAGTTATTATCAGTGATACTTGTGTTTGTGTTTGTGTAACTTATATGTTTTATATAAACATATATCTTACTTACATACGATAATATTAAGATAACAATTTCATAATAGGTACATATGTGCAAATTTATTGACGTATCTATACCAAAAATTATTGTTAAACATAATCAAGATAGAAGAAATAAACATTAGTGAATTGTTAGTATGATAACCTTCATAAACATATTATGGCAATATAAACATAATACACAAGTAGACAACGTAAGTATCACATTTATAATTTGCTGCTTAATTATATTGTTTATGATAAAATTATAAGGTAGGTTCGGTTAAATATAGCAACTGAGAAGAATTAAAATTGCTACGTACTAAAATTTGTTCAAGCAATTGAAGATATATTACAATAGTATGTTATCAATCTGACCTTTTTCATTGATATACGAACAAACGGGGATTACTTAGATAATTGATTTATGGATATTTTTAACTCAATATAAACAATACAGTTGCTATGTAGTATTTTCTATATTACTTTGTTTTTATTAAACAAATTTTTGAATACTGTTTATCATATTCACAATTTTTAAAAATAACAATTAATTGCTATCATTTGGATATTAAAATTAAATATTTAAATATTCTTATAAAATACAGAACGGAAAACAGATAGGCTTCCAATGTATTTTCGACAGTACTAAGCTTATTGCATACAGAATACTAACATATCTATATATGGTGAAGAAACTAGTCTTAATAAGATAAGTTGAGGCAATTGTTTAAGACAGGTCCAGAAAGTATGTAAAATATTTTTCAACTCTTGATGTCATATGTATGTCATACTCCTTTTATTTTATACATTTTCAATTATTTAAGCCATCAGATCCGCTGATTACATAGTCATCTTCTGCTTAAAGTAGAGAAGGCATAAATTCACCAAAAATTATCCAAAATATACAATGATAATTAGATTAACAGACTTGCATACACCGCCATGTTGTATTTTTTATGTAATAAAATAAAATGAAAGAATCAAATATAATAAGTAGGATAGGAAATCGATTCAGCGGTATCTAAAACGAGCGTTCCCACGACTTTATTGCTTTTGACGTGAATTTTTGACTTCTGAGAAGTGATAATTGTTTTTTGCGTTCTCCTATTGGTCAAAATTTGGTTTATATATGCTTTATTTGATTCTCATTCCCTTGCGACGACATGATTTTATTGCTTTTGTCGTGGATTCTAAGCAGATACACCCTTGAATACTCTTCCTAATTCGACACTGAGGGCCCATACGCACTGTCGGCTAGCCGCCGGCGACTGTACTTTATATGGTTTTAAATGGGTGCATACGCACGCAGGCGCCGAGTCGCCGGAGCGTCAAGCGCGATCCTGTGCAGAGGTGATGCACAGGCGACTTGCCGGTCGCGGCAACCTATAAAAGCATGGGTTTAGATGAGTGCATTCGCACGAGGAGTGACTTTCGAGGCGACTTATACATCATTCACAGATAATGGCTTCGACACAGAAAAGCTCATCGTAGAAATTGAAACCCAAATTGTTTACAATAATTTTATATGAATATTGATAACGAAAAAAAAATATTGTGAAATAATATGTATAATTATATTATATTATTTCTTGCTTCTCGATTTATTTAATGAATTTAGCATCTAAAAAATTGTGTGAGATATATACATTTATATTATATTTCATACGGGGAAATTGAATATTATATTGAAGTTAAAATAATATATTTTTCTCTTTAAAATTAATATTGCAATTTCTTCGCGAATGTACTACCCGACCTTGAGTCGCTCGGCTTAGCCGCCTAGCCTAGCTACTTGCGTTTTTGAGCCGGCGGCTAGCCGACAGTGCGTATGGGCCCTGATGCTCGATACACAAATTAAATGAAAATCAAATATATTTTTAATTAAGTTTTTATTCCAAATTTTCATACAAAAAATACTTCATGTCATCAAATTAAATTAAGATTCTTGAAAATACTTTTTTTTATATTTACATCATTGATTATTGGTTTGGCTATTTCTTTTCACATAAAGCGCAATTCTTCCAAATATACATAGAAGCGCAATGAGTTATTAGATTTGTAAGCTTTGAAGCATGAGTGTATTATTTATAATATAAATATTTAATAATTCCCAACGTTGCACCAAAATTGATAAAAATAAAAATATTATACAACTTAACTCTTATTTTTTTTATTATATTTATTTTGAGATCACAAAAGTAATAACCAAATAATTTCATGATTGATACACAATTTGAGCAGAATTAGTTTGTTCGTACTTGACAAAAATATAGTTTAAGCTAAATATATATAGAATAGAATAATTTTTCAATGCGTATACAATAGCTATAGTGTGGAAATATATAAGCGTTTTAAAGTACGGTTTAAACGTCTAACTTTCTGACGACTTTTTGCATGGCTTTCTCTCTAGCTTTCTCGTACAGCGGCATCAGTTTGCCTTCTTTAGCTAAAATTTTTAATAGTTCAACAATAAACGCTAAATAGTTGTGTTTTCGCCTGGCTATCTCGGCTTTGTTTTTCCTAGACTTCTCTTCTTCGGTGCCGATTAAGTCTCTGAGCATCGCCAGCTCTTCGTGCTGTTCGCCTGTCTCCATACCCTTTTCAACGATATCTTTTTCTATGCCGGCGATCTGTCTCTCGTATAACATCTTCCGATCGGAGACCATCGCCATTAGATTGAATCGTATCTCGCCTTCGTTATACTTATCGATTCGCTTCTGGATCACGTCTGTGAATAAATCTATCCACGTTCCGCCTTGAGGGACGGCTCCGAGATCGACAGGTCCCTCTTTGAGTCCGTCCAGCTCGTACAACCGACCTTCGATGGGAACGTAGCCGACGAAATGATACGCTTCGTCATCCTTAGTTGCAGTTTTCGGATCGCATTCGAATAAAGTTTGCCTAGCGAACGAATTGTGAGCAGCTCGTATCAACGAAGAGTTGGTTAGAGCTAGACCTTTCATATGCGGATCGAAAGATTGACAGAATTCGCGCAGTTCGGACAGCGGTGCGCCTAATTCCAGATCGGGATGTTTGCAATTGAGCAATAGATTGACGACCGCTTGAGTGGCGCAAGCGTTTTCGGTGACTTGGCGAGCGAAGAAGATGGTATCTAGACGAGAGTCTCTCACTATGGAAGCCGCAGGCTCGCTCGACGTTTCGGCGCCCCACTTGAACAAAAATATCAGACCGTGGACTTCTCCGAGCTGTTCGAACGCGTCCGGAGTCAAGCTCCATAATTCTACGACCTGAAATGTACAATATGCAACAATTAATATGCGAAATACAAAATAAAAATTGTGCAAAACGGCTTTGCCAAATAATTAGTGTTTCGGTTGTACCTCGACTCCTTTAGCTCCGAATTCGCGAATCAGCTCCGAAAACACCGCCGGATCACTCTCTATCAAGCTCCACTGACCACCGCCTTCGCTCGCCATGTTTCGCGCCGGTTAACCAAACTGACGGATCAAGCAATTGAAATCGCGACCATGATCGCGACGATGAAAATACAAATTATTATAAAAGTCATCGATTTATTATTATTTTTTAAATAACGTATCTTAAAGAACATAAATATAATTTTACAAAACATAAAAATATTCTTTAAAGCATAGTTCACCCTTGATGTAAAATGATTAATAAATTAAATGTAGTATCATGAAACAAATTAAACATTAACCGTTATGATTTTATTTTTTTGCGAAGACAATTCTCTTACAGCAATTAATAACTACCCTATTTTTAAAACAAACTTTTTTTTCAATTTTGTAAACAATGACCGTATGACCTAACAATTAACGGCCTACTTAAATAATAACTTTTTACAAAAAAAAATGACTTTAAAATAAAATAAAACACATAAAAATCGTGGCAATGGCCATGGTATTGGTTTTTATGGAAAGGTAATTTTATGCCATATCGCGTCTGGTTCGAATAAAACGCAATCTGAAAGTACAATTTTCGACCACTTTTTCGAGCAGCTGTGGTCGTATATCGGCAATAACGCGGTGAATTTTGGCTTCCAAGTCGTCCATCGTCTCTGGTTTATAGGCATAGACTAACGACTTTTCATATTCTCACAGAAAATAATCCAAAGGTGCTAAATCACACGATCTTGGAAGCCAATTCACATGTCTATTATGCGAATTTATTGGCTTGTCGAATGTTTCCTTCAATAAATTGATTGTGGTGCGCGCTATGTGGCATGTTGCGCCATCTTGTTCAAACCAAAGCTCTTCTATATTATTGCCATTCGATTGTGGAACGAAAAAAATAGTAATCATGGATCTATAGCGCTCTCCATTGACTGTAACGTTCTGGCCGGCATAATTTTTCAAGAAATATGGACCAATGATTCCATTAGTTCATAAAGCACACAAAACAGTGACTGTTTGTGGGTGTAAAGACGTCTCAATAATGGCTTTTGGATGTTTTTCACTCCAAATGCGGCAATTTTGCTTGTTGACGTGGCCATTCAACAAAAAATGATCCTCATTTTCACAACAAAATTTTGTTGGGAAAATGAGGATCAAGAGCAATCTTGTTTTCGGTCTATTCACAGAATGTAAGACGCACACGATGGTCAAGCGGCATTAATTCTTACATGAGCTGGATCTTGTAAGCTTGTAAACTAAGATCTTTCTACAAAATCTTCCATAAAATGGATGGACACAGCTGCAATTGCTACGTACGATGTAAAATCTATTATTATAGGTCCTCCTTAATACTACGCTCCACAGCAGAAACAACTTCTTTGGTTCGCACTGTACGACGTCTCTGCGGATGCGTTTTATAAATTAGAGTATGAATGCTGCGAAAACGATCAATGGTTACTTTAATTACTTGCTCGAATGGACGTAGCGGATGGTAAGTTTCGCAAACTGAACCACCATTTTCGAAATATTTTTTTTATAATTTGTAAGCGTTGTTCTGGCGTAAATCTATTCATGGTGAAATGGCAAACCAAACTGATGGCAAATCAACTGTCAGCAGTCAAATTGGCTGTCGCTGGAAAAAGTGTTGCCAATTGATATACACGTCATCTTCATAATCTGGATGGTACGAGCCAGGAGAGAATCTATACGAAAAACATTTTAGCTCGCAGAAATTTGTTCTCCTCATTAATAAAACCAGAGATAATTTTTAGCGCTGAACTTCGGGTCGGTCCTGGTTATAGAGATAATTAAAACACATAATATTATTTTTTAAATATATACTAACCTATCCAATGCATAGACGACAAAAGAGTGTTGCTGTTTTTTTACTATTTTGATTTTATTAAGATTCATAGTATTTTACTAAATTAAATGCATTTTTCTAGCTAAATTTAAAAGTGACAAATGCCCCTGCCTGTTTACTTCTCCTCTAAATGACGTCACTGCCAGCCCTACTACACCACTGACTGAAATGGATTTCAGTAATGATTTATTACAAAATAGCAAAAAGTAACATTAAATTTTTAGGGTTATATACTTATATATTTTTGTTTTAAATTCTAACAATAAAAGCATGGCAAATATATAATAAAATTCAATTAAATGTATTACGAGTCAGTTGATTTAATTTAATTTTAAGCATATACGTTCCATTGACCCAGAGAGCATATATGAGTCAATATATGAAATATTCAACAGAATCAAAATCAGACATTGATTATCCTTCATCACTTTTAGAGTTGCCTGCTCGTATGTGTGTTAAAATAATAATAAGAAGCAAAAAGAGTGTAAAACATGCACATTGGCTTCCATATAGACTAACCTAACCTAACTAACGCACCGTCATTGAAAGCTTCCATTTTAATTTAAAGTGATTATATTTTGATCGGTGGTAATATGTATATTGATTGTATGCGTTTATTGAGTGGTTTGCGACGTAAGCTTATGCGCATTATCAGCGCACGGGTCGTTTCGAGCAGCTGGCAACACTCGCGCGGTCGGTTTTGGCCCTTGCGCTGGTGGTCGCGGCCAGGTGCTCCTGCGCCCGGTGGCACGGTGAGCCTAGGCCCCTGTCGCCCTTGACGAGCCTCGCCGGGCCGCGCTCGTCCGTCGTCGACCGCGCACCGGCATGCGGCAGGTGCCCCCGCGCCCCCGACTCGACGCCCCCGTCTCAGCTGTCATCTCTCAACTTGACGTTAGCCGATGCCCCCCCTCCGCCCTTCGCGCACCCCCCGCACATCACAAATTGGTCTCGCGCTCGTGCCGATCGTTAGCGGCGCGTCTGTGTGTGCGTGTGTATATATAAACATGTCTCGCCGAAATTTGTTATTGCGCCAAACGTCACTAATTGACACGCATCGAAAAAAATCGTGTGCCGTAATGCGCAAAACTGCCGTTTCGTGCCCGAAATAAACTATACAGACAAAATCTTGTTAAGTTATGAATACAAAAATCTCACTCTTTGTAACATTTAATAGATCTTCTAAGGCAAAATCTGCTTCTTTGAAATCACTGATAGATTTGAGTTTCGATTTCTGTACTGCAGACTCTTAATTAATTCTTCTTCGTCTAAAAAACAACTTGTACATAATTGATTATTTTTCACAAATTTCTAGTATTGCCAAATGCATTGAATATCGACAAAATAGTTTCCAGCCTTTTGGGACTACTATTTGAATATCGATGTATTACATAATAAAAAAATATATTATTTGCTCCTGAAGTTAATAAAAAAATAACAGCAATAATTACATACTTTTCATTCCGTAACTTGTTGCTAAATTCATAAAAAGCGGTCTAACATTGCCTCCATTGTGTTCCATCTGGTTTTCATGTCTAAAATGAGGTTCAATTTTTTTTCTCAAGTACATTCATTGGTGATTTCTTGAAACACATCTGCATCTAAATCTATATCGAAATCCTCAAATGATGCATCGCTTTCGTCGATTTCCTTACTATCTTTTTTACATATAGCACTGCAAAGTGAAGCCCGTGGTTGTAGCGTAGTTGCTGATAAGCTTACCAAATTTTAACATCCAAACGAAGATAATTTTTCACTCACTAACTTGAAAATATTTTCTACATTGCAACTTCCTTGTATTGTTATCATTCCAAGATTTTCTATCTTCTGTAAATAATAAATTTGGACATCCATGTATCTTCTATTGTTTATACCGGTCTATTTGTCAATGGAGACACTAAACTTTACATTTTTTACTAATTTTGTTTTTTATCATTGTAAATGTCCATCTTAGTTTCATAATATCTATTTATGACCTCTGTCAGATAATGCTTGTCTAACTAATAACTAACCGATTTGCTTATATATTAGTCGATAAAATTTCTCGAGAAAAAACACTACCTACAAGCCCATTAAAAATGTTCTTTCTTCAATGATAAAGTCCCATCTGGCAGTTCTCGCCTTAGTAGCAAAAGCCGATATTGAAATTTATGAAAATTCAATTTTGGGTATGGCAATGGTCAGAATTTAAATCAACAATGGGTCAAAATAAAAATCAAATCACAGTTGAAATTTTATTAAAATCCTAGTCATAATTATATCATTCAGGGTAAGAATAAATATCCAAAACGATCAGAATTAAAATAATGAATGGTCATAATTATATTATTCAGGGTCAAAATAAATATCAAATGGTATCATGTGAATAAAAAAAATATTATCACATTTATAAATATAAATGGGCAATAAATTATTTATTTTAGAAATATCTTATAAAATATCTCACTGACAAAAAGGACAGGTTAGGTGTGAGCGAGCGTTGCTTAGAACAGTGAACATCCCATGAATAACTTAACGAATCTATTTAATTGTATGTAGAACGTGAAGATATTCAAAGCGACGAACGAAGTGGGAATAACAGCGAAAAGCACCCTTGTCTTGTTGTGTTGACATCTGACAATGTCTCAAGCCCAACCAAATAAGTTTGCCCTAAAACACCTTGATAATGACCATATATTATTATGCTGACCATCTCCTAAAACTGACCTTGAGGTTAAAATACAGATCTTATGATATAAATACTGACTGTAAAAATGATTCTGACCATTTGTCAAAATAATTCTTACCGTTGAATATAAATTCTGAGCAGTCTAATTTAATTTCTAACCATTAAATATTAATTCTGACTATCTAATATTTATTCTGACATTTTAATTTAAATTCTGATGACAACCGTATTAAAATTTTGACCCGAAAAATATTAGCCTATATATATTTTAACAAGTTTCATATCAGAACTTCTGAAAAAACTTCAATACCCTCGGTTAAAAATTGTATCCATATTAATTATTTTATAAACAATTAGCTAAATAGATTATTAAAATAAATAATATAAGTTGATTCATAAGTAATGTCGTATTTATGTAAAAAAAAAATATAATATTTTTAATAAAGTTTATACATACTCATATTTTTACACGATATTCCAAAATCATGCAAATAGAATAAACAAAATAATTCACCACTTACTTTGTTTACAATATATGAATATTGTTTAAAAAATATATATTTGTCAAAATTAAAAACATGTTTATATTTCGGATCTTCATTGCTTGTTAACACTTTACAGATTGCTTCATAAGATTCCCATGTCATCTGGACGAAGTACCGTTACACGAAATAGCATGCTTTATCTCTTTCTTCGTTGCGTGCGACACCCCTCCTACTTTTATTTCTAGGGTATCGGCGTCAGTTCTGGATTGTTAAATGAATAAATTTGATTAACCTACAATACCACTAACTTCATTCCATAATTTTGCTACTTATGCATCTGATTTTTTTAATTTTGTGCAGAATTTCAAAGTTTTTTTAAATAAAATTAATTATTATAGTCATTATTAAATGTGTTCCTACTGCTGTTGTTTCTAAAAGCAATAAAATATTTTTATTTATTATAAGAAAAGAGCATTATTATATAATAAAAATAAAATGGTGAATATTTCTTTAGAAGCGCAGGGTAATACCCCCACGGTGTATGGCTGAGAGGCAAATAGTGGATTCTAATTAGAATGTAACGGTAAACCGTCGAGCTCGATAGGGAATCTTATGATGCTTACAGATTGATGACTTATTTATAAGTCATTTGTAAAAAAATTAAAGAGCCGATGACGTAAATATGCGTCATTAGTAAAACATTCAATATTGTAAAAGATACGTAGAGAATTTTATGTATATTCAAAAGTCATCAACTTATTTAAATAATTAGCTTTCAATGATCATAAGCTTATAATGGATATTTTTACTAACATTACACTAATTGCTCGATTATTAAATAAAAAAACATTTGCCTTATACACGAATTTTTTACAAAAAATCTTGAAATTATAACGATTACTTCAAATTTATATGTGAGGTTGAAGATTGATATCTTTGAAAATATCTTGATATTGAGCTAATTTTAAACTGCGATCCGTATTCTACCATAATTACTTAAAAATGAGTTATTTTCAAAAACTTTCTAATAAAGAATAAATTCTTTAAATCAAATTGATTTCGCCTGTGTGATATTTTTTAAAAATAAGTTTTATTAATATTTATAAACGTATAAGTTTATAAATATTGTTATAAAATAATTTTATATATTTTTAATAAAATTTTGCGAAAAATCTTGCGAATTTTGCGAAAAACTCAAAAGATTTAGGATTCGGAAGATTTTTTTTGAAGATGTATCTAGTGTCGTCTACATAATTTTTTTTAAATATAATAAACAGATTAAATTTTTAGTCAAGTTTATGACCAATAATCTGTCTTACTATTTATAAATATTTCTTGTTTTAAACAATTAGCGTTTAAACAATCTTCCTTACATTCAGGTACTTCTAAAAATACTTTATACGCTGTGATCCTTTATTGTGTTATATACGAGTACCAATAAAAATCAATAAGATGACTGAACAGCAACTTTTTTGTTCTATTTATTTCTTCACTTTCATTCATTCATTACATTTATTACTACTATATAAAATAAATTAACCAAATATTATAGCTTAGAATAGAATTATATTATATCTGAGTTAAGTTGATTGATGACTTTTTTAGTATACTAATGTTTTATGAACCTTTTCTGGCTTCATAGTTTATTTTGTATTATTAGTTTCATAGTAATATTAAAATACATTATTTATCGTTGCAGGTTACGTTTGCTGCAATTGAAGATATCTTGCGAGGATACGATCTCTTCTCGGGCAAATTTCCATTGATCCTCTATCTAAGCATCACTTAACCTTTATTAACAAAATAATACATATTTATAATTTACCTTTTTTCACATTAGTCAAAATTATACTTTTATTATTACATTATATAAAATAAATCACCCTATTTGATATAATTATTTAATTCAAGGACTATCATAATTTGTATCTTGTAATTTATGTACACAAACTGTGCGCCAAAAAATAGACTTCTGCTCAACTCTTCCGTATAAATAAATATATATACACATATAAATCATATATCGTACCAAAATTATATGTTCGCAAAAGACTGACAATTTCACATTATTTTATTCTTTATTTATTTACGCATACGCCAATTTTAAGTTAAAGTTTATATTTTAATTGTATCAATATTATTTAAATTAAATATTTAAAGGATCGTAAGTTGTCTTATGATATTCTTCGGTTCTAATTGTATATGTAAAATATTTATTTTGAGCTAACGTTTTTTTTTTTTAATACGTACATTTTTATTTAATCGACTACACATTCATGGAAAAAATAATAAGTGTAATTGTGCGCAATCCGATGGAGCCGATAGAACATAATATGTTTATAAAATCTCTAAGAAAAGAACATCTTCCTTTCGTTTGTGTGTTTAAAGAGTTTTTGTAAGGAGCTATAAAAAAATATTATAATTGCGTTTATTCTATTTATTTATTTTTATATTTTTCGTAATCAAAATTTTATTTCAATCTTATCTCTAAAATGGAAAACATCCCCTCGAACATATCCTATCGAAACATGAAGTCCCGTAAAGATAATCTGATCACTCGCAAACATGACAAGAGTCCCGAGAAAACCGCGCGCACCGGCGCGAAGAAGGAGCCGCCGAAGATCAGCAGCGGAACTAGGAGGCTGCAGGATGTCCAAGAAGACGAACAAACTTCGATGGACCGAATGGACAGGCCTAAGAAACTCTTGATGAGTCAAAACAAATTCGGTATGGGAAAGCGACTGGAATTTCCCAAAACGAGGAACTTGCCTATACCTTCCGGAAGATTTACACATCAGGTTTTTGTCTGACACATTAGCGTCGACCTCGGAAGTGTTTGTAGTGCTAATGTTTGAATGTGTATGTTTCAGTTAACACCCGTTAATCATCACGTGCAACATCATATTATCGAACATCACCAGAAAGAGAAGACCGTGCATGGGAAAGAGAAAACTTTTAAAGTAACTGATTGATCTTAGGTTTTAAATCGGATTGTCTTACATATATTTTGGACCTAATCTTTAATTATTAATGGTCCACATAATTTTTAAGCTTAATCCCCCAAACTTCTCTTTTTTTTCTGAAACAACTTTGTTTCGTCAACATTAAAAATGGTCTTAGAGTAATACTGTCCTATTATTTTCTTTTTTTTCGAGGAAAAAAAGAACAGTTTCTTGATTGGAACTGACTTTCAAATTCCATTATTTTCCAGGGCTATGGAGTCAGAGTCGTAAAAAATCGATCAACTCCTACTCTTTTTTTTTAACCCTTTCCACACTGACCAATAATTTTTTAATTGTTCGTCTTGCGCTATGTGTTTTAAGTCGCTAATATAAAGTATACAAAAGTTATTATGCACTTAATCAAATACCCAACAACAGCACATACAATGGCGCGGCACTAATCCTAAGAAATATTATTATAATTATTTTTTGTTCTTTCTTCTTTGTTGTTATTTACATGAAAATAAATAAATATAATAATTTTAATATTTTAAGATTATTTTATCAAAAATTTTAAATTCGGAGTCGAGAAAATTTTCCAACGACGCCAAAGCTCTGGTGTTTTCAGTAAAATATACTAAATGAAATATTATGAAATTGCTTTCAAATAATGTTAATTACTTTTTGGGCTTCTGTATTTTACCAAACCAACTGTTCTACAAGTTTCTCTCGTTCTACTCTTAAGTTTCCATCCAACGATGATTCATTGCTATGTGTATTCTTAAACGAACTGATCACTGATTTCGAAACTACTGTTTTTGAAATGGAAATGAATATTTCGAGATACTTACATACTTTTTTAGGGTTTATTTATTTATTTTAACCCAAAGAAACAGTTTATTACTATACAATACAAAACTAATGAATGGATTCGTATAGAGAATTTTATTTGTGAGAATTAGAGGTATATTTTTTTAAATCAATATATATATATATATAATAAAATTATAACTTATATAACAAAAGTTCATAAATCATATTTACTACTTTTATGTAATTCATTATCTTGTAACTAATATTCCACATTGTAAGACAACCGTATTATTATTATTATATTGGTAACTCAATCGTCGAGCGTGAGAACTAATTTTAAATTTCATCTCAGGTCTTGGTGCCACCTGCCGAACCTGTAGTTCAAATAGGTCAACTTCCCCACCTCAGAGATAAAAAATCCGTCGCCGGCACTCAATCAGGACAACCGTACAAACTGCAAGATCCGTACTCGGCGCTCTCTATCATCTGCACCAAGCAAAACAACTATGACGTTCTTAACTCTTTGTCGACGAGTGTCGTAAGATATTATCGTTATCTATTCTATACATACATGTCTTTAAAATTGGATAATATAATTGTTTCATTGCTTTCAGGCTGGACCCGTTGTGGGTGGCTACAGGCGCCGGGGCTCTGGTCAAGCGCCCCCGCCACCCCCCATGCCGGATCTCGACGCTAGTGGAAACAAATTGGTCGCTCGTCTAGAAGACGACGCCTTTATATCGGAACAAGATCTGGTGAGTAGTTAATGTTTTAATGCCATTAGATTGAAAATAAGACAAAGAATTTTTTTTAGAGGTTATGTGAACTGTGATTAGTGTCTAAAATATTTTAAATTAATTATTAAATCAACCTCATGTAGTGATTAAACACACAGTGCTCAAAGAGAACTGAATTTAAATATAGGAATAACCATTGATTTTGCTATGATATTGTCAAAGTAGATTGACAAATCAAAGTCCGAGAAGTATTAAATTCAAAAGAAAGGTTTCCAGATGTCTGAATTTCTGCTTCATTATGAAGCTTTTTTTTTATATTACCTATGAGAAGAATACGAGTTCACTGCCTCCCAAAAAATCAATGATAGATTACCTTCCAAGAGTAAAACCATAACATTCTACTTTAACTTGATGTAACAGCTTCGTTGTTCAAACAGAAAATAAGAATGAGACTTGTAACAATAGCGAAAGCTCCAGAAAAACGCTCATTAGTTTTTTTTTTTAAAAAAGATTTAGTACATATATTTTGTTTGAATTTCGGGATAGCATTTAAAACATATCATTGCATTTAGTTATCGGTTTTCAACATATGGTTCGCGGAATGAAAAAGTAAATGTTTGAACAAGTGTTTCTCGAATTTTTTTGCAGTTTTAAAACAAATTGTGTTTATATTTAACTTCGTTAAATATAAATATTTATTCTTGAAAATATGTTTTTTAAATTTAAAAAATAATCAATACCTCTCAACTTTATTTTTTAATTTTAAAATATGTACTAGTGATTTCTCAACTTTTTTTATTTTAGTATTTAAGTTTAGAAGATAAAAAAAAAAACATTTTATTATTTAACTTTACTTAACCATTTAAACACCAGCGACTAATAGTGTGTCACCTGTTATTTCTCTTCACGCATCAGTATTTCTTTCGGAAATTAAATATAAAATACTTGATTTACTAATAAATGAAGCGATTACAATAATCTTGACTAATTAAATATTTTATTTCTTTTAAAAAAATAATCAACAAGTGAGTCGCTGGCGTTTATATACATGATTAAACTTGTATTTTAGAAATTTTGGTATATAGCCGATGGCTCTCAATCTTTTTCCTCATTTTAAAATAAAAATTCAAATAAAATTTATTACCCCAACTTCTATTAACCCTATTAGTGCCAAGCTAAATTAGGTGGTGTATGCTAAAAATGCTTAGCATTTTTTTGACAAATATAAATTATTTAAAAAAATATTTCTGAATTTTTTTTTTTTGTGTACCACTATTTATTATAGGAGCAAAATTAAATCCAGTTTATACAAGTAAATACACAAAAAGTATAGAAGAAAACTATTTCATAATTTACAAAAAATAAAATACAAAACTAGAAATGGACACTCAAAGGGTTAAATATACTTGAAAATATACATATATTTGAACATTTTTGAGAAAATCACTAGTGTATATATTTTATTATATATTTTAATCTATAATAAAATTATATATTTTAATCTATTTACTAAAATTTTGTAAATGTATATTGCCATATTTTAACTATACGTTGAAATATAAATATATGATCATAATTTTTTGCCTTTAACCCTTTCAATGCTACAGACGTCAGTTGATTTCAACATAAGATGTTCCACCAGTGATATGGACATCTACTGACTTCAACCATTTTATGAAATTTAGGGATGTCATATTGAAAAAATAATTAAATAAAAAATTTTAACATTTACATATTTATTTCATTTTCGTCGTTGCGCTCCCATACAAACTTTGCACATCAGTGCTGCCATATGTGAAAAAACTCCTGGATCGCAAGGAATTGCTGAATTTCTTATCACTTATCTCATTAAATAAGTTTAGTTTTAATCACACGTGCTTGCAATAAACTTGAAGAAATTCAATGAAAAAATTAATAGATTCAGCCAGTATGTGTATTTCCTTTGTCGTGATTATTGCATTTCTATTTTTTTATTGTTTTCAATTATTATTTTTTTATAAATTTTTAGTAGTGACTTTTTATAGTATTTTACCATATGTAATAAGTGACAGCAGTTTCAGATTAAATTGGAGAAAAACAAACAAACAACAAAATAAAATGTATGATAATAAAATGCACTTTCTCAATTTTACGCATAATTGAGTGGAGAAAGTTTGATATCCAATAACGATTAGTGGAAAACTGATAACAAATACCCTATGATGGATAATAACAATCAAAATACTGATAAGTCACTACCTGCTTTCTTACCTGTGTCAGTGGCTACCCCCACTTAAATAATTAGTACAGTCTTTATTTTAACTTTGCCTTTCAACATGGTTGTATGTCTATCAGACTGATCTAAATAAATTACTATTTTATATATATATATATATATATATATATATATATATATATATATATATATATATATATATATAAAAATTTAATAGAAATATTATTTGTTTAGTAATGTTGAAATATTAATCAATTCTAATGTAAATAAACTTTAATCTTGATCGATCGAACAATTACATTTTTACATTTTTTTTTTTAAATATTTTAAATCATTTTTATATATATATATATATATTTATTACTACTTTTAAATATTAACTAAACTTTAGTTCAAAATGATTACTGTTATATCCCAATTAAAAATAGTGAATATTTTGTGTTAAAAATATTGAGACCGGAGCTTGTTATGCAAAAAGAATAATATAAAAACAATTTGACCGTCCCTGTCACTTTTTTAATACACGCCCGTGTTATTCGACTTAGCGAATTATCCAATTGAACCACCGTGTCGAGAGTAGCTTCCTTTTGCATTATTGTTATTTTGCAATCTACGTTGAAACAGTTTAGAGAGGGACTCCTGTCAATCTACTCTATTTTTAAACAGACAATTTCATCAACGAGATAATAAACTGCGTCCATAAATATATATTTCGCCCTGATCCGAACCACACGTCGATAACCTGCGAAAGGTCAGTTTTTAATATTCGAATCGCGCTTCCAGGAAGAGAACATTGAAATCGAAGAGAAGGGCCTTCAAGGTGCTCACAGTCCGGGACCTCAAGCCGTCGGCGACGTCTCCGATACGTCCATATCGACGACCGGACAGACCGACACGGCGAGCACGGATTTCAAAGGTATTCCTGATATAATTTATATGCAATATATGTGAATATTAATTTGCAATGTATCTGCAGAACTGGTTTACGGCCCAATTTACGATCTAGAAAAGCTGGAACTGCAAAAAAAGTTGGACAAAGCTCAGGGTAAAGAGGATGAAGAAGAACCAATTGGAGTTTCACCGTGTGGAAGGTTTGTGATACTCACTTTTGGATGTTCTGTATCGATTCTAGATTCAAATAACCGATATTTTTAGGTTTTTCAAGTATGACAAGGAAGTGGGTAGAGGATCTTTCAAGACGGTCTATCGTGGTCTTGATACGCAGACTGGAGTAGCAATAGCTTGGTGCGAATTATTAGTGAGTTGAATTTTTACAATTGAAATAAATATTAGACTTTATAAACTAACGTTGAATCGATACAACAGGAGAAAAAATTGAACAAAACTGAGAGGCTGAGGTTTCGAGAAGAAGCTGAGATGCTAAAAAAACTACAGCATCCAAACATAGTTAGGTTTTTCAATTATTGGGAAGTGACGGTGGCCAAGAAAAAGAATATAGTTCTTATTACCGAGCTGATGTTATCTGGAACTTTAAAATCGTAAGATAAAACTTTTTGGTCGATATGTCTTTGTGACGGTTGTGATTTAATCGTTTTTCTGTTTTCTTAGATATCTACGTCGATTCACCAAAATTAATCCGAAAGTTTTGAAATCGTGGTGTAGACAGATTTTAAAAGGACTGAATTTTCTACACTCTCGGACACCGCCTATAATCCATCGTGATCTGAAATGTGATAATATTTTCATCATCGGAACGACAGGTAGTGTTAAAATTGGAGATCTCGGTTTAGCTACACTTAAGAATAGAAGTTTTGCTAAATCTGTGATTGGTAAGTGTTTTGTTTTAAATTTTTATATACAGTTGTTTTGAATTAAAATGATTTGATTGTATGTTTTTTTTAGGTACACCGGAATTTATGGCACCCGAGATGTACGAAGAACATTATGATGAATCTGTAGATGTGTATGCTTTTGGAATGTGCATGCTAGAAATGGCAACTGGAGAATATCCGTATAGCGAATGCAGTGGACCGGCTCAAATTTATAAAAAAGTTGTTTCTGTATGTGATGTTTTTAATATAGATGAAATATCAGATTTAGTCTTGTGTGATGTATTTAATTATTTTTTTAGGGAGTTAAACCGCAGAGTTTCGAAAAAGTTCAGATACCGGAAGTGAGGAACATAATAGAGTCGTGTATCAAACCTAATCGTGCCGATAGGTGAGATGACTTTTTAATTATATTTGTAACAATAACATTACCTGTCATTTTGATACAGCCGTCTTTAAATTCAGTTTTTGCGGAGTTAACTTTTTGTATTTCTAAAATGTATATATCGATCAAAATTGGTAGGAGATTCTTAAAGTTTAGAAATAAATCTTTTAAAGGAACGTGGCGATGCATTAACATAAACATTGAAAGACGAAGCAGGTTAATGTCATATTGATAGAAGTTTCAAGTTGAATACTATTTTTTGTTGTTTCAATAGACCTGCCATGAAAGAGCTGCTCAATCACGAATTCTTCGGAGAAGATATTGGACTCCGCCTCGAGCTCGTTAACCGTGATTTAGTCATCAATTCGGACATCACTAACGTCCAGTTTAGACTGAAAATAATCGACCCTAAGAAACGGTACGTAAATTATTTAATAATATGTATGAGCGAAGTTTTTATTGCTAATTTAATTGCAGCTCTTATACTCACCGAGAGAACGAAGCTATTCAGTTTGAGTTCGACATCCTTCATGACGATTGTCAGGGCGTGGCCAACGAAATGGCTAAAGCCGGACTCATCATGGAGGAAGACACTAGGATCGTCTACAAGCTACTCAAGTCGCAACTTATAAGTTTGAACAGAGAAAGAACGGAGAAAAAAGCTCAACTCATATTCAATCAAGAGTTGGGTATGGCGCAAAAGCAGCAGCAGTTGCTCTTGGAACAGCAGCTGATTCAGGCGAAGATCCAAGCCGGCATACACGGCACGGAGATTATGCATGAACAGTCAGATATGTACGCTTCTCCGAATCATTATTTAACATCGCAGATAAGCGGCAGCGGTACGCCTTCTCAGAGTTATCCGCCAGGCCCTCAACAACCGTTGCTGCAAAATAATCAACAGCACTGGATCGATCAACAGCATCAATTTCTCCAAGCTCAACAAAACGTTCTATTACAACAGCAACTCCAACAACAGTTGTCTGTCACGGATAATAATCATTTCCAACAGCTGCTGCATCAAAATCTGATACAGCAAGCGAGAATGTCGCCGTCTTTATTAAACGACGATCCCATGCTCAATCCACAACAGCAGCTATTGCTGGAGCAAACAATACCGCAGCAGATACTTTTAGATCAAAGTATTCCGCAACAGATAGCACAAAATGTCATGTTGAAAAATCAACAGCAATTTATAAATCAACAAAGTTTAATGACAGAACAGCTCTTGCAGCAAGAATTGCAGAATCAGCGTTTCATCGTTCAGCAGCAGCAAGCGATGGAGCAACAACTATCGGCTGCGTCCGAAGAAATCCCTCAACAAATGGATCCAAACAATCAAATGCATCAACTACAAAACGTCTTGACACACATCATTCAAACTCAAGATAATACGTTGATGAATAAGAACGTGGATGAAATCGACGATAGACACATTATCCAACAAACTGTGCCGACCACCATTGATTCGAAGCAATCGACAATCCACTCGGGATCTTCAATCGGATACGGATCTCTCGATTCTCCGTGCGTCTCTCAACAAAAACTGCCTATTCTAGCTCTTCAATTATCTTCTCAAAAACAACTGCAACAACAAGCTTTAGTTCATCAACAGCTTTTAGCTCAACAAGAACTCTTGCAGCAGCAGGGACATCTCCAACAACTGAATAACTTTCAGCAACAAATCGCTCAACAAGAGCTGCAGCTCCAAGCTCAACAGCAGTATTTAGATAGGAAAAATATGTCTTGGTTGTCCAATCAAAATTCTTACGGAAAACCTCAGCAAAATCTAGTCTTTGATCAATCTCAAAATAACGTTCCGTTGATGAATACGTTGGAATTGCAACAATTAGCTCAGCAACAGCAACAGATCATCCATCAACAGCAACAACTGCTGCAGCAACAGCAGCAACTACACCAACAGACGACTTTTCCTCTCCAAAATAGTATTAACGCAAATCAAAATTATATCCCAAGCATGGACTATCAACAGCAACAGCAGCTTTTGAACATAGCTTACTCGGATCAGCAGCAACAATTATTGCAGAATTCGAAGGTGGAAGATATCAACAATCAGATAATGCCTCAGCAAATAATCGATAATCAAGTGCCTCAAATGAGTCAAACGAGTATCAAATCGAAGCCAGACAGCCTATCCTCGTCGATCGAGCATTCTTTGTCGAGAACGTCGAGTCATGAAGGAAATGCTATAGAAAATTTGCCTTTGCCCGCTTCAGAAGAGCTCGACGGCATTCCGAATCACAACAACGATTATAAAGAACAGTTCATGACACCCATGGCCGAGATGCCGGAAGAGCTTGCGAAGAATGTAGTTGAACAACCAGTCGCACCACCCGTCGAAGGTACGTGTTTACACATTATATATTATGCTGAATTTATACTTAATTTATTTTATCTTCTGCAGAAAAACGGAGAACTAGCAAAAAGCGACGTGGAGGGGAGCGGAGCGGCGGAAGTGCTGGTATTCCTCGACTGAGCGTTTTAACCGTGGCCGGAACGTTGGTGGAGTGTCAGTTAGAGTCCAAATCTAAAACAGTCACATTCAAATTCGACGTTACCGATGTCAATCCAGAAGAAATTGCCACAAATTTAGTAAGTAGTAGATTTTTTAAATTTTAATTGTAGTAGTTGCTGCCTTCACTATAAACATGATATAAAATGATGTGTGCAAAAGACATGTCATCGTGAATAATTTTTCCAAAATATATGTAGCGTATTTTTCGAAAACTTTATTTTATATAATTAAGAGATATTAATCGACACATTTAAATGGTACAGTATCTGGTTTCTATGAGTCCAAAGTCGAGAGTTGCTTCTTTCTTTAACACATTGAATACCGTGTGCACAAATTTGTGCTTTTTGTCATTTCAACTTCATATAACAAAATCACACGCTAAACTGCAAATTTACTGTAACATATTCATTTAGTGCTTAAGCCTAAAATGTTACTAAAATAATTGAAAAAAATCGATACCCGAAATTCCAGAGGCTCAAAACTCGGGGTAAAAAAATTTCGTTTCAAGGCAGTGTTCACAGATTTTTTTTATGAATATATCCCACATATCATATATTCGTAATAAGTCAGCGTTGAACCGATTTTATTGCTTTTGACTTCTGAGAAGTGATAATTGTTTTTGCGCTCTCCTATTGACCAAAATTCGGTTTGAATATACTTTGACCAAAACTCTCTAAACTATTAAAAGTCCGTGGTAATATCGCTAAGGATAGCTATCCTATTTTTTAAACATTGTGTAATATCGAAGTGCAGTCAAACTATGGAGCAATCTGTGAGATGTGCCATCTGCTTATTTTCCTCTGGAAATTGTGTCTGATTAATTCATGTAGGTTAGGTTTGGGTTTGATCAACAAATGGGTGTTTCGTAACTGTCAAATTTAGTTTCATAGACATTTTAGAGCAGTATATAATTTCTCTAGCCCCTATCAGTTGGCATAGTTTGTATTCTGGACTTGACCTAATGAAAGTTCAAATTGAGTTTCATAGACATTTTAGAGCAGCATATTAGCGCCTATTAGTTAAACTATATTTTCGCTAGTAGAAATATATTTCTACTGGTGAAAATGTATTTGAACTTCACTAGTGAAAATATAACTTCACTAACAAATACACATTCACTGTAACATTTATACATCACATGTAAATAAATAATGATAAGTATGTATATTACTACGTATGGAAAAGTTGAAAAAGCACCTGCTAAATAAATTATATTTTCACTGGTAAAAATATAAATCTACCAGTGAAAATGTATTCCGATAAAAAATCGGAAAAGATTCGAGACTGCTTTTTTTAGATTTTCTTTGAGATGTAACCCGAGAATTTTTGATTTAGAATCAGAGATATCATTCAGTTTTTTTTAATATTTCCATTTCATTAACACTAGATTTATTGCACCCATCAAATTGACTGGTTTCTGACTTGTATTCTGATTTAATTTGTATCAGACAGTATTTTTTCTGGGTTACAGTATCAAAATTGAACGGTCGTGTGAATCGACCCTAAAGTGTTAAAAATAAAGAAATTATTGTAAAGGTCATAATCTGTAACGTTTTTATTTTTTAAATATGTATATTTGGTGATTCTAAACATTTTTTTTTATTTTATTGGTACTGGTATATGATAAATACACATATACATTATTGATTTTATACATTAAAGCATTATTATAGTCTTGCACCTATTTTATATCTAAATATTATTTTAAAATATATGTTAGCTTACATTAATATAAACGTAAACTAATCGATTTAACTATTGTTTCAGATATCTAACACACTTTTACCTGAATCTCAAAGTGCTCCATTCATTGAAATGGTGAAAGATATTGCTGCACAAGTTACTGCTAAACCGGATGTTGTGCCAGTACTCTCGTGGCAACCAGCGCTACGACTCAATTTGAACGATAAGGTTAGTTAATATTCTATGAGATGAGTTCAGTTGTGTGAAACATATTTATACAATTATATTATTTTACAAGCAGACAGATTACGATTCTGAAAATACGGAGAAAGAGGAAAATCTAACGGACTCAAATCAAGATAACTCCGAATGCACCACGCCGACGGCGAGTCACGAACATATGCTGATATCTGATCTGGCATACGATCCGGTTCCCGTGATCATGAACACGGAAGATCTGATCGCGCCACTGAACTTGGACTCCACGAAAACTCCGACTAACGACGTGTTGCGAAACCAAGTAATTTCTCCGGACGATAAGTTAATTTTGGAACCTTCGCCGCCGAGCACCATCGTCTTGGAGGCGAAAGTCGACAGTTCGTCTAAAAGCAAAGTCGAAAACACTTCACCGATAAAAACCGACGGCAATACGACACAAACAATGATTCCTAACACCATTCCATTAGATTCTTCGAAAGCAACTCAACCTGCGGACGTTTTAGTTAAAGATTTAGTTAAACCGAACGATGCCGACGTAACCAGTCTAGAGTTAAGTTCAAGTTTAAATGTTCCAAAATCAGAAAGCGAAACGGAGAATAATAGTCATAACGAGCATTTATCTACAAGTAATCCTAGTCATTTTAATAATCTTCTTGAAGCAGTGATAAATTCGTCTAGTTATAGTGTAATTGTAAAAGATTCTAATCAGTATAGTAAGATTATTAATAATGTAATTGAAGATAAACCGAGTGATATACAGAATGTGCCGCCTCGAGAGCCTCTAGAAGTCAAAGATAAACAACCGCCCAGTAGCGGTGAAAACCAAATAGATTCAAAGAGTTTACACGTGGAACCGGTGAAAATATCGAGGTTCTTGGTCAGTCCTGTGATTCCGAAGGCCAGCATTGTCGATAAGGTCGACTCGATACCTGAAAAGGCTGCGGAGATTAATAGTAAAACGGAAGTTGAGAAACCACCCGAAGAGGTGAAACCGCCCGAGGTGAAGAAGTTCTCCAAATTTAAAGTCAGCAAGGTCAACGAAGACACGTTGCGAGTGTCGCACGCAAAGATGAACGGCGACTTGCACAAGCACGTCGACAGCGTGGAAAGCGGCGCTACCGAAAAAGTAAACGATCTTCTCAACACTTCCCCGAACATTATAACGTTCAGCGAAAACCAAAGACGGCCGACGCCCAGTCTGACTCCGCAGGCATCTCAAATCAACAACATCGCCAGTCAATTGCGGCAGGCCGATCTCCAGAACTATCTAAACTCGCAGAACATTTCCAACTTGAACACGCAGATGATAAACTACCAGCTGCAGGCAAACCAACTCGCCGCTGAACAACTGCAGCCAAACTACATGGCGCCCCTGCAAGTCTCCATTTCGAACCAGCTGCCGTTTCCTAATCAGATGGCCGCGTTGAACATCACGACCAATCAGCTGATGGCCGCGAGTCTCGGCACGGTGCCTTCCGATCAAAACATAGGGATCGGACAGACTCCGATGATGACTAACGAAAATATATCGCGGATGCTGCTCAGAGGGTATTGCTTTCACTCATAATTCTTGTGTTTTCATTGACGATTTTTATATTTACTTGCATTTACAGCCAACAGACTAATCAACAACTTCTGCAAGGCGTTTATCTTAGGAATCCGCAATCGCAAGGATTATTACGATCAGCGAGTGAGTATAGATTGTGTTATTGGCTGGATTGTGATTGAATTTTCACGTGCTTATGCTTGTATTTTTAGATTTATATGACTTAACGACGGCTACTGGGTCTCTTTCGGGTTCTCCTGATTTACTTCCTCCGTATCACCAAACTAATCTCGTCGGTGAGTCACTATGTAATTAACATTTTAAGTTAGTTTATAAAATATTTTATTAAAAACATTAAAGTATATTATAAAGAGTCGTAGCTCTTAAATTTTGTTAACGTAAAAAGTTCAGATATCATCAAGAATAGATATTTAACAGAAAATTATTTTAAGTGCATTTAAATAAATACTTAATTCATTACAATAATAAAAAATGAGCATTGAATAAATATATCTTATGTTCAATAAAAAATATTAGATTGAACAGCATTTTAGTGTGCACTAAAGCGAATGATTTGTGCATTAAAATAAATAAGCTGTCCATTAGCGTACCTTTGGTGTAGCCGACGACTGAAGTTAACTCCTTTCTGGTCATATCCAAGTTAACTCAGAAAATTTTTTTTGTGAATTATCTCAAAAATCAGCAAATTTTTGGAGAAAATTATTATAACATATGTTTATACCGCTGCATAGGAAAGGATGAGTCTGTGCAAGAAATTTTTGAAGCATTTTAAAAAAGTACTGTGACTTTAAAGTAGTAAAACAGCATTGGGCATGGTTAATACATTGATGAGTGACCGCTTGCTAACACACTGAGTGTCCGTTGGTCGTATTAAACCATTTGCGTAAAGTAAATCTTGTTGCCAATTTATATAATTCTTATTAATTGATTCTTTGCAGAGAATTATTCATGGGGTGTTCACTATTCTGACTAACACACTTAATCTGTCCAACAGTTAAATGAAAAACTTATAGTTAACTAACATTAATTTTTCCCATTATGGCCAATGACACTTGGGTGTGTCACCAAGCGGTCACCCATCCACGTACGACTACTCCCTGATTTATTTTACTGCATAGATCATTAATTTTAGTGCACACTACTAATAAAATATTGCTCAATCTAATATGTTTTAATTGAACATACGTAGATATATTTATTTAATGCTCATTTTTTATTGTTGTAATGCACAAACAATCTGTTTTATGGAACAAATATTTTATATATTGCTCATTTAAATTGTCCTCGTTCTTAAAAATCAATATGATGTCAATGTTTAGTGTGCCCAACTTGACCAACAAGAAAAGTGGTGCTTAGAATTTTTATTGCACCTTCAATGCGCACATTTCACTCTACCTTCTTTAGTTTATGCAACCCTAGCGATTTTTTTCTATAACTTACTGTAAATTCAATATAAAATAATAATAAATAAATATGGAAACATGTAAAATTAACTCACTACTCAAAGGGTTCAATTTATGTTTACTCGCACAAAGTATTATATAGAACACAAAGTATTCGAGTTATTTAATTTATTGTAATAACTCTAAATGTGTTTTTTTATGCTATGAAAGAATGAAATTCGAAATATCTTATATCCAATTATTTAACAACCAAACTTAGTTGATCTCTTTTAACATCTCTTGAGGTCATTGTAAGATTTATCCGATAAATTATCATTTGTGAGTCACCAGATGGTCTCAATATATATAGAGATAATGTCATAAATATATATATAAAGCTATATAAAGTGTTTAATTTGCTTTTTAAGACCAAAGAAATAGAGGACAGCAGAAAGGACAATCATACGACGCTTACCTCCTAGCGCTTCAAGCCAAACTAGCATCGATATCGGTAAATTTAATCATTTAACATATTCAATCAAGTATGTGTATGATCTATCGTTGTTTTAAAATTAAACAGGGTCCTTTATCGCCTCAATCCCCTTCTGAAGTATCTTGTAGTCCGTTGTTATCGCCGACGTCGAGGCCCACCGGCACCCAACCGCTCGAAATAGACAAAGTTAGTACGGATGCGTTAAAAAATACATGTGGTTATTAATAAATTACACGTGTAAATCCTCTAATGTTTAATCTTGTGTGTTGTTTGTATATAGCTCCATGAACACGTAGACACAGATTTACACCATCATCACCACCTCCACCACCATCACCACCATCAAAACCAACAGCAAAAGATCAGGAGAAACGTTGCACACCTTGCGGACCTTGAACACGAACTAGCAAAGATCAATCAAAACTATCGCTCCCACCATCACAAACCGGGCCTCTCGCTAGTCGACAAGGTAAAGTGTAGTTCCGCCGCGGCGTTTTTGTCGACGCAGCTCGGCGGCACTTCGCTCAAATTGAAACGTGTTGTATTAATCGGCAGGTCGGCGGAGTAGGAGTGCATGCCGGAGTCGCCGATAGCGATCTTCTCACCCCGCCGCCGCTCCCTTCGGATCATCATGTAAATATATGCCGCTGGAGATAAAGTTAATCGTTAAACGTGCTAATGAATGAAATGTTTTGTTTCTAGGAGGAAATATTGCATGACAACAGTGTGGGTTCGTTGCATCATAATAATGGCAAGCTTTGTTTTGTTTTTATTTATTTCATATTATTAACCTTTCTAATTGAACGCATATTCGGTGGGTTAATCGGATACCATTTGTATGTGACGCTTATCAGTCGAAGCATAATCATCAATGATTATGATGTAAAATACTCTTACCAAACTTAAGTTGGTTTCTATTTCATTTGGTCTCCATTTCAAAAACTACTATTTAAAATATAGTAATTAAATAGTCAATACAATACACTTTCAAATATAGACATAAAGTCAAATAAATGGCTTTATGTCGTCTGCGTTAGTTCGACTAAAGCCAATTAATTGACTTCCGCCAGTGATGTGTTATAATTAATTGTACCAGACTGTTCCACTTTTACTTTAACTGTAATTTTACTTAGTTATAATTGTATTTAAGTAAGCAACCGAATTAGTAAGATTTTTTTATAATATTATCTATAAAAGAAGAAGTTATTCTGAAAAGTCAATGGATTAAATGTAAGAAACTTTCAGATAAATTGAGATGTAAAGCCAAAATATTGGGTTTGAGTCGTCCGGGTTAGTATAATTATTTAACTTTCCACCGGTAATGTTCCATATGTATTTTACCAGTTTTTCTTCAAACGAAACTTTTTTTTAGTAATTGAATTTGTATGATTCTCACTCCAAATTGCACACTTTTTTAAATTATAGTATAGTTAACCCTTTGGAGTTTTTTGTCTGCACATGTATTGAACTACTGTTTTTACTGGCGCTTTTATGTCCATAACGTCTGGACATTTTTTCTAGTGTTATTTAAAATTATATCCTAAAATTAATAATAATATAAATAAAACGTGTTTTAAATATTTCATTTATTACATAAATATCTCTATATAATATAATAAAAAAAGAAATTAATTAAACATATATTATAAATTATAAACTTTTATAATCTAATTTGATTATTATTAGTACATTTCTTGAATTAATATCAATTAAATTCCGCTCAATTATAAAAATTATATTTCAATAAATAAAAAAATTCTAGTAATAAATAAATACAATTTAAAAAAAATATCTTAAATAAATATATAATTTATCTTCTAAAGTTAATTCTGCCAAAATATATTTTATTCCATATAAAATAATTGAAATAGTTTTTTTTTAATTATATTTTAATGATCATTAAATATATTCATTCAAAATGACTTGGACTCGGCAACATTTTGGACTTCAAAGGGTTAAAGTATTATCGTATGATGCATAAAATGAGTATAAAATAACCAAAAGCTCTCTATATTTATTACCGGGGTTGTGGAGTCGTTTCAAATTTTACCGACTCCGACATATTCTTGTGGTCTGGCTCCAATTTCAACAATTTAAATAAGATTTTTTGCCAGCATATAATTAACCTGTTCAACGCCAAGCAAATTTTTATATTTATAATTATCCACCATATATCAAAATGGCCGCTACTTAAAATATTAAAAAATTTGCAACTTCGTCAAAAAATCCTAGAGAAGAAAGTAAATATATCAAAATCGTTTTATAATATAAATAAAATTAAAATTAAAAAAAATCTTTTTTTAATAAAAAAAAAACCTTTTTTTTAATAATTTTTATGCGATATAATGGTTTTTGACAACACGATAACTGCTATAGTTTAAATCCTATCGCTATAAAACTTTTTTTTTACATAGACCTTGTAAATATCTCAGCTAAGTTTGTTATCTTGTTTCAAGAGGCAACTATTCAAAAAAATAAAAAAAATTCACTCTGTTAAACAAAATCCTACAGTAAAAAGTAAAGAGCACAAAAAAATTATTTAATAGGAAATAAAATAAAATAATAACACAAAAGTGTTAAAATAAATTATTACAATATACTAATACAAAAAAGTAGTAAAATAAATCAAAGCAATAAAACGTTGAGAATCACTGATTTTTTCTATAATATACTATAAATGCAATATAAAATAAAAACAAATAACAATAGAAATAATTATGGAAAAATATATAAAATTAACTCACTATTCAAATACCCACGGAAAATGTATCCTTAATTTAAAAAATATAAACTGCCCCAATACAAATTTAAGAGTAGATTTTTTCTGCCACTAAGATGAGATAACTCACTAGTTATTAATTTTATCACAGAGTGTATTGTTTTAACCTTTAGGTTGCCGGAATCCGTTATATCGACTTTTGCTATTTTATTGAAGAAAGAATTGGATTTTAATGAGCTTTATGGTATATGCTTCATTGGAAAAGAACATTAGTTATTATGTATTACATTGATATTTTGATAGTAATACCAAAAGGCTCGGCAACCAAAGGGTTGATTTTTTCTTGTGTTTTATAAAATCAGACAGTGTTTTATTACATAAAATTTTATTATTTTATACTTATGGAGTGTTTAAAAACAATATTAAAAGACGAAATATGTTCAATTTAATATTTTAATTTTGTTGATAGATAAACATAATACACCATTAACAAGTACATGATATCATTACTTTACCTGGTTGTTCTAGAATGTATTACTAGCCGCAAACG
This sequence comes from Plectrocnemia conspersa, assembly GCF_051122295.1. NCBI lineage: Eukaryota > Metazoa > Arthropoda > Insecta > Trichoptera > Polycentropodidae > Plectrocnemia > Plectrocnemia conspersa. The sequence goes on from NW_028277168.1 coordinate 2,749,368, forward strand.
GTTGCATACATTTATACAAAAATAATTAAATATGAGCTAGATATATATAAAACTTAATTAAAAGTTTGGTTAAAATTAATAAAACACTTTTACATTATTATATACTGAAAAAAATCATACAAAATGCCATCTGCACATATTTTTTACTGATAATTCTAGAATCTTCGTAATACTTAAAAACCGGAAAGGTTAATAATATTTGCGTTTTTTTATTTTACTTTATTTTCGATAATTTATTTTGCAGTAGTAGTACGAACATAATTTTATTTCAATGATCTTATTTTGCTTTAAATATTATTTTTTACTAAATAAGGTGTTGCAAGTCCATGGTCTTATGGCGGTCTCGGATTGTTGCCAATCGCTCGAGGACCAGATCACGATCTTTGTATGCTGGATTCGCATTTACCATTCCAAGGTATAACAAAACTTAATTTTATCCAATTAAAACAAATTTATCAATACGGTTTAATTTTCACAGGTAAAGGAGGTTTGAAAATGGACTTGGACGAATTGTCGTGTGCCGATAACAATTCTTCGCTGGAAGAATCCCCCGACACGTTCGTCATCACCGATCCTCAGCGTCTCAGGTCGTATTTAGTCCACGACCCGTTCGACCACATTGTGGCCACCTTCATAGATCCGGCAGAAATACTAATCAACCAAAACCTCAAACCGATCGAACCTCTCACGGAAGAGGAGCTAAAGACGAAAGCCACTTCTACTTTGGTCATCGATTCGGCGAGAGACTCAAACTGCTTCGTGATCGATTCGAGCATGGATCTCTTGTCGCATCCCGATCATTGCTTCTATCCGTTCGTAGAAAAGGTCGGAAGTGTTAAAACGCCGGGCTTGTACGAGCGAGACGCTTTAAAGAGTTGGGGAGAAGGAATGGGCGAGACGATAGAGGAAAACGTGGAAGTGGACGAAGGCTGCTTCAAGCAGGACGAGATTACTAACGGAGATAATATCAACGCTTCTGTTATTATTACTGAATCGCTTACGGAAAAATGTAATTAATTATTTTTTCAACTCTTTTTTGCATTCATTAAAATATATTTTTTTGCCCTTACAGATGTATGCAGACAAGTCGTGCTACTCTCTTTGACAACTGTAGAGTTATGATTATCCCATGATTTTAACAATGATGAATCTACTATTTGCTATTATTAGCTAGTTGCATCTAATATGACATGCATATTTCAATATTATAATCATTATATAATGTGTAATATTTATTATGTTATATCAAATTATAAACATTTAATATTTAATTAATTTATAGTGTTTTATTAGCATTTAATCCTGTATGTGCTAATTTTAGAGATGCAAGTAAGAAAAAAATATTTCTTAACAAAAAATTGTTTTACTTCGTAACTATATATATATAAAAAAATACATTAATGGTTTTAATGTGTCCACCAACTGCGAGTACCTGGATGAGAAAACCCACGACTTTATTATAATTTATTGATTTTCGAATTACACTATTTTATTTATAAGCTTCCTTGCGATTTTAGAGATCGCTAAGTTTTATGAACAAGATGATTAAGTTTAAATCTTTGAAAAACTACAATAGAGAAAATATCGACATCCAGGGCCGGCTCTGGCGAGTGCGGGGCCCTACTCAAGAAAAGAAATGTGAGTCCCCCCCCCCCCCAAATGTTATACAAGGAATACAAAAATTATTCAATATTAGCAATTCGACACTGATTCTTCAAAATCACAAACTAAATAAATCGGTCGTAATTTCCAATATCAAAGTAATACATTTTAGAACTATATATTATAAAGCGACTAATGCAAATACATAAAAAGTTTTCGAATCACAGCTAACAATCAACGTATGTTGAAATTTGAAACGCCTGTTATTTTCGAAACATTCTGTCAGAAGAAAACACAGGATCGAGCATCTATATCGTAATGGGTCATAGTTTTTTATGTTTTCTTGATTTATTGCGACGAAGACAAACATTAATGGAATGTATCATAAAAACGACGCAATCAAGTTGTTCTATCCCTTGTTTCTTTTACACAAAGGGTTCCAAGAGCCCCATAAAATTGACGATAGAGTTTTGGCGGAGCGCGAGACCGGCTTTATCTAGGTATATGAAATTACAAAGTCTAAAACGACAATACCTACCCAGAGCTCGCACAATTTGTTTTCATCGTGTTTTTTATAAGAATAAAACGCAAGTGAATCGGTTGCATATGCTCAAAGCCCGACCTGCCAAGGGTATTATGATCTCATAATGACTCTTATACTTTTTTTTAGTTCATGAACGCAATACTATACAATTTATAAAACATTTCTTAGATGCACATATGTTCATTCTTACCCTACGGTAACACATTAGTGCTTGTCATGTTACAATTAATGATTCACAAAAATGAATTTCTGTCACTGTCAACGATGTCCAATTGGATGCGTAGTTTGTATTTGACAGCTAATTATTAACAAAGAATTTTGCCACACTTGACGATTATTTTTAAATGACGAATATTAACAATTAAATTTGCGTTAAAAGTGAAATAAATTGCGTTGCAGCCAGGGACATCATTTCAAATTTTTCCAAGGAGGGGGGGGGGCAAAAGTTGGCCAGTCAGTGGACTAAGATAGTCCCTGTTTAGTCCACCTCAAAAGCAATAAAATCATGCCGTCGCAATGGAAACACTCGGTTATCTAGCGTTCATATTACGACTCACAACAAGTAAGAATCGAATGAGGCACATCTAAACCGAATTTTGACCAATAAGAGAGCGCAAAAAACAATTATCCCTTCACATAAGTCAAAAATCCACGTCAAAAGCAATAAAATCGTGCCGTCGCAGTGGGAACCCTCGTTACTGAGCGCTTGTTTTTTTGCATATGGCTTGGTTTTTGCACCACGATAACGTGCCGGCTCACACTTAACTAGTTATGGGGGCCAATATAGATTTGTTATGTCCAAAACTGGTCGGCGCTGAAGTAGCATTGTTGTGACGGTTTTCGCTCTCTACCGGCAAGCCCGCAAGGGTTCGGACGCGTGCCGTCGTGCGCGCGCCCCTTACAATGTAATCAACTGTAACCGTCAATAAATATACTACTGCGGCGGCTCAATCTGTATCTAATTGCCACCCGCCATCATCACCGTCCCAAAATAGTAATTCAAGAATTTTTAGGCAAAATCACACCGTCTTGATGCTGCAACAATTTTTTCGTGTTTCCGCAGATGAAAACAAATTGAACACTAATATGTTGTTACGCTGGTGTAGGGATTACGCTGATGTAGTGATCTATTTATATTTATTTAGGTTTCTTTGTGGCCAAAACTTGGCGGCACGCTGGTAACACTGGTCGTTATTTGCTTATCATACGTCGAATTCTCTCTCGACTATGTACAACCTACGGTTACGTGCCCCCGCCCCGTACAATTGTAAATAACCACGTAACAGCTCCAAATCTTCAATAAAAATACTACTGCAGCGACTCAATCTGTGTCTAATTGCCACCCGCCACCTCCCGTCGCCAAACTGGTATATGTCTATTTAATCTTGTAGGGACAATACAAGAACAAAATAAATAAATAAAAAAAATAATAGTCGTTATTTGTTTTATCATACGTCGGATATAATAATATTATGCAGTTAATGCTTAAAGTATATTTTGTTATAATATGTATTTTTCATTTATTTTTAGACGGCATTTTATGGCCAAATTGGCGAAGCAACAATCGCTGATTTGAATTTTGTTCGATATTACCCGCTGCGCAGAACGGACTCGTCTACCAGTGCGCAGTGGTGCGGTCGCGGCGTTCGCGCCGCATCTGTGACGAGTTCGGCCGCGACGTCGCGCGAGCGAGGGGCGAGCGCTCGGCGGCGTAGTCACCGCTCGCATAAAACGGTCGACTGCGACGCGAATCGGCTCAAATAGGAACGCATGATACACTTAGCAATATTCGAAACGGACACGTATAACGTCACCGAAGCGAGCGACGTTCCCGAAGACGCCCCCCGCTACGTAAACAACTCGAGTTCAACTTTCGAACAAACTTTCCCGCAAACTTTACAACGTTATCAAAGTGAAAATAAATTTACAATACCACAAGTGTCTCTGTGATACATGAAAAGTGCTTTATTTGTGCATTCTGTGCTACGTTTGATCGAATTCACATCGAGAAAGGCGATGAAAGGTAATTGAAAGCCCTATATTTTTGTTTACCTATCGAATTAATTGCCATGTGAAAAAATATAAAATCCGCCATTTTGAATTTGATTTTTTTAACGGCCAATTAATGCAAAACCGTCGATTAGGGGGTGCCGCGCGCCTCGGTTTGGGCGCCCGCGCTCCGTTGCACCTGTTGAGCCACTTCCGTTTGTTCTCTTCTCGTGCTTCGCAGAGTTGTTTGTCGTTGACGCGCGACCGATAAAATAATACTCACAATACGCTCGTCTAATATTTTCCTGTTAATATTTGCATGCTATACCAACGTTTCTCAACCTTGCGCAATCCCAAACGTAAAACGCCCGCGGCGCTTTACGCAATTGAAAAATACTTTTTTCGCGTGTGACAAAATCAGCTGTTTGATTTTGACAGGTGCAGTTCACGCCCATATTTACCCCCCACCATTGCTGCTCAAAATAAATTACCGCCATCTTTAATTTGTTTGACGTTTATCCTAAAAACTCAATTTTTCACTATTGTTTACTTTTTTACTACTATATGTATTCAATTTTTATGGCTTTTTGATCTACAACAGAAACTTTTAGATGTAAGATTATTTATAAAAAAATTATAGATAATATAAAAATTTGCACTGCAGTATCAAATGCACTTTTTTAAATGCATAATAATTGATTTTTTGTGGTTCAACATTTTTTCTTCATAAAATATCAGTTTGAAGTAAACTACTTAAAAATACGCATTTTGATGATGTTTTAAATTAGCATATTAAAATGGCAACAAATTAAATGGTTAGAATTGAAATCAACTTTAGGTCAGAATAAAAATGAAATCTGACAGAATTTTATTAAATACTGGCTATTCTTTATAAATACTTACATGATTCTGATCATCTATCAAAATAATTCTTACCATTTAATATAAATTCTGACCACAACCGTATTACAATTCTGACCCGAAAAATACGCACCCAAATAAATTATATTCAACTTATGTCTAAATAACCAGAATAATTATAAAATTTAAAAAATAGGTATTTCTGTATATAAAAGTGTGCAAATATAATAACGGTATAATAGTTATGCTTTGGTTTAAACAGCACGGTAAATGTAGTGTGGAGTAACAACTGGTGGTTTTTGAGAGTGGCACCGTGCTAACTAACAAGTACAATTTTTTTATATTTTTATATACATAATTTTAATAGAACATTTTTACTTTTTTATATATGATATTTTTTATAGAGTAACTTTTTTTCTATTTTGTATATAGATTTTCTAAAAAAGCCTTCTTTAAATTTTTATTTTGCTTTAATTTACAAAAATAAATCTAAGAAAGAACGTGTAAATTTTTTTACAGTGGAAAAGATTTTTATGCAATGTATCTTAAAACATCTTTAGGTAATCTAGAAAGCTACACGAACAAAGGTTCGGCTAAACAAAACATTGTGAAATTGCCATTTCGGAACACCTAAGAATTGTGCACAATAGCCATGGAGACTTTAGAAATCTATAATGTATAATTTATTATTTCAACATAAAAACTTGTTAAACCCTTTGTTTATAAACATCGAAGTATTATGTTGCCATGTCTATTTCTGATTCACTAAAATAATGAATGAAATGTTAATCCTTCAAATAATGACTTATGTATGTGACGTCTAATATAAGCGTATGTGACGCCATATTAATTTTCTCGGGCTAATGTATATGCCTTGTTATGAAATACCACATTTGGGAGGGTCACCCAATCAACCAGCACAGTTGACCCAAAAAATTACATAATGAGTCGTTCAAATTGATTCTTGCTTGTCTGCTGACATCGTGACTCGTGAGCACCTTGACTCGGAAATGTTTCACTGATCCATTTCTGGTCTTCAACGAGCTCTTTGTATTCGGTGAGTTGACCTTCTGTGTAAAAATGCGAGTGTTGTATCAAAGTAAACGATATCAACATCTGCTGTTGACCCCTTTGGCATAAAAATGCAAATAATGACATATGATTTCGGTTGAAAATAGATAAAATACGGATGTTATCAATGCATAAGCATTGAAATGTTGCAATTCGAATGTTAGAGATAATTTATTGTAATAAGTAAAAAAACTGCTATGTTAGATGCATACAACAACAATACGAGGATATGTGCAATTACATGTTAGCATATATGAATTTTCTTCGACCATTAAACAACGGAAAACTTTACCATTATTATGGTATAAATTACAGAATAGTAGTATGGTTATCGAATGGCTTTGGCACGATGCGAAGCACAGTCGCATAGATTTTCATTGAAGTGTACATCATAATAATTGGCTTCTCTATTTGTATGGCCTCTCTAGGTGCAATTTACGAAACTGTGAACATAAAATAAACCGTAGATAACCAATAGAGTTTAGTAGTCGCGTGAAAAATGTGTATTATGCCATACGCTTTTTTTATTCTTTTGTGTTCCGTTCGCGATGGGTGTATAATAAATATCCAGAAAGACAAAGCCAGGAAGGTCCTTTTTTGTGTGTTTCGGTGACATACGCGTTTTCTGTGTTGTCTATTGATTCTTTGGCGGAACATCAGTTTCGGTGATACTGCCGGAAAATTTACAATATGCCGAACGATGCGATACGCCCGAGAGAATACTAAAAAAAGTTAGATACTAAAATTGTTATTGTACAAAAACATAGACGCAATTGTATGAAAACAAAAGTTCGAAGTATCTTGTAATATGTTTATTGCCAAATAGTTCTAATAAATTAAAACCTAAAAATATTGTTTTATAGATACGAAAGTTACTTGAATAATCAATATTTGTGCTTTTTATGCGACGACAATAACACCTCCGCGCGAATGCAAAGCTCTGTCTCCCATCTTAGTGGCAATACTAAATTGCTAGGGAGGGAGTACTTTTTTTAATATATAGATTTCAATTCAATTAATTTTATTAATGTGTTAGATGAGTCTGTTTTTTAAGTATGTGGTTCAATTAAAGACAATGCCGCGTGCAATAGAGCACAACCGTCAGAGCATACTGTTTCTATTTAGTTTTAATGGCACACATGAAAATCAAGTCTCACATAAGTTTATTGAGGAAAACGGAAGCTTGCCAGTCAAACTGATGTTTTTTGTGATAGCTATGGAGATAGCTGGAACCACTATCATTTTTTAAATATATTTTTATATTTAATAAAACAAGAAAATCTGTTGAATTGTGTTAAGTCCTAATCAAAAGGTGGTTCGTTTGGTCTCGTATTATTACAACTAATCTCGTATAATTCTATCCACATTTGCGATAATAATACTTGTGTTTGAATATGTGATGTGTAGCATAAAATATGCTCAATGCCTTTACAATTAAAATATCTTTTATGCCTCAGCAGCATAATGGTACTACATAGTGGGCCATAATTTTTTGCACTTTTTAAATCCCTTCTGAGCGGAAATTTGCTCCTTGGAAATTTAATCGTAATGGATCGCTTCAAGGGGGATCAAAACGCATTCTGCGTAAAACAGTTTTACAAAAACAACGATTCTTATGTTATTGCTTCGCACTCACTGCCCTTTAAGTGGCGTAGCTAGAAATGTTGCGCCCTCGTGCATTAAATATGCAAGGTTTATACATAATTGATTAAATAAAAAATAATATAGAAATAAGCTCACCGGCTTTAAAATGTATTCTTGTTTACGAAATCACTAATAAGTTTCTTAATTTGTATTTCGTTTGTAGTTTTAATGTTTGAGAACCCTAACCAGTGAAACGCTTCGTGGAATCTCGTTAGAGTTTTAATACATTATTTTATATATGTTGCGACAGACAATAAATGGCAAGATGTTTTCTCCGAGTGGTGGTGGAGAAGCTGGCGGAGGGATGTGTGCGTCCTTGATAGTACGCTGTCCGCGTGTTATATACTCTGATTTTGAATTTATGTATTCCTATTATTATATAATTCAATAAGATTGCGACGCAATTGCAATTCTGCATCGTTAATAGTTCATCGCCCTAAAATCGTGATATATGAACGTTTGTTTATACTAAAGCAATTAAAGCAAACAAGGGATCGATTCAGTATCATTCGCTTGAACGAAACGATAAATCGATGGGACACTTGAAACTAAAAACAGTACTATACTTGTTTTCTTTGTCACAAAGAGATGTTGCGTCACATGTTATATCACAGGTCGATCGAAGGGACAAATCGATGGTGTACATGTTACCTTATGGAATGTGTCATAAGGAAATGCGTCACGTGTGCAATGTATATAAATATGGGAATCAAATAAAGAGAAGACACTTGATCTTGATCTCGGAGAGAGAGAGAGTGACGGTCAGAGCCAATACAAAAGCGTACTCATTTAAAACAAATCGTTCGTCCAGCCGATTCCTCCTCCCGGGTCCTTAACACGCGGGCGGCGGGCGTTTGCTTGTCTTTTCGAGTATCTGCCGGTGTCTGTGAGTTACTGCTCTCTCCTCATCGGAGTCCTGGGCTGCAAAGCTTGCTGACCAATCACACTCATGCAGCGATCATCCAGCCAATATATGTACTCATTTCTTAGAACAGATAAATATGTATACGCCTTTAGAAAGCGACATGCGCTTGATGGGCACTGTCCAAGGTCGTATTCTATTACAACGGATATCTTTTTTGTGGTCCATTGTTTCCTTGTTGATGGTTGATCATTTTGGTGACAGTAAATTAACGCAAGTTTGTGAGAAGAAGGCCCTTTTAAACGTGGGCATATGTATGTGATCGCCACATAATCTTTTATTATTTTTAACTTTCTAAAGGACAATACAAATATTATAAACACATAATGATAAGTAATTCTGATAATTGTCTTATGGACATATTTTCATTGAGGTATTTTTCAATAGTGAAGTTAAGTGAATGAACTGGGCATTAAATTGTTTTGAGAAAAACTGAGTTTCCAAAATATTTGCTTCTGATGTATTTGTGATATTCGAGGTTCAAGAAAACTGAAATATTTTTTCACTAACTGCATTCCTTGAAAGCGACTTTTCAATAATATTATAAAATACATTAACTCGGAATAATTGTTCACTATTTTTGAAACGGTAGTCAGACGTTTACTCACCAGCAAGACGTTTAATAATATTTTAACGTTTGCTTTCAAAATAAACATTACTGGCCATTTCATTCGCTTCATATGAATTTCGTAATTTACTTGTATTCCCAGTTTTAATACCAAAGTAGCTTCATCTAAAATAAGATTTTGAATCATAATTTATTTCACTCATCACTTAAAATAAAAGTACACATATAAATAGTTAAAAGTGAATTAAACATTCATTATAATTTAGGGAATTTAGAACCTAACGAGATCACTGGTAGCTTGTACGTCGATTGTTATCTAGTCAATTAAGTAAAATAAACGTGTTGCAACTAGCATCATTACTTAAATCGAGTAATGACTAGATCTAAATTATATTATTTTTTATAAAAAAAGTCCGTTGAGCTACAAATTCGCAGCAGATGTTTTGTTAAAAATATAATGCCTTACTTTTTTGTGAGACAGGCAAACTAATTGTGTATTAATATTTATGTGGCTTGACGTAGTTTATTTATGATGATTTCATAACTTAAGTACTACTTCACTGATAATGTTTAACACTAGTTAAACATTAATAACAACCGCGTGATTTTTACAGAAGAATTTGCTTCAGTAATACAATTATGACGTTTTACACAAACATCTGCCAGGCATTTGAAGGATACACTGATATGTGTATTTATGTACTTTGCAATAAAAATGTAAAGTTAACTCGAATGTGTTTAAATGTACGATAGTATAAATTGAGAAATATAATAAAAATGAAAGTCAGATGAAAAGTTGTTGAGAAAAATAATTTATAAAACCATATAGCTTTTTTGTACAACTGTGCGTCCGAGCGATAATCTCCTCGCAGAATAGTAAACAAAATAAAAAACTGGGATCGAGAGTGGAAGTCGTTCTCGAACGAGTATCTCGAGAACGACTGTCGAGAGATCAAATACTGTTAATTAAACGTAAACAATACGCCGCTTCTGTAAATACATTGGAAAATTATATAAATTACACAATTTCTCTAATTCGAATTCTCGCATATTCGAGGACCATTCAGATCTTCAGGAATTCGATTTTATTTATAAACGCAATTAACATTTTTGGAATATCCTGGCGTTTAGTCGATCCATCTTTTCTGCGGTATCCCGGTACATTGTGGCGCTTGATGTCTTTTAACTGCGGTTAACCACAGATCTGTTTGCTACGAAATGTTTTATAAAATCTTGATGGTTAAATGTTAGCGATTAGCTAATCAGTTCGCCCGTTTAGACGCCACCTGCTACTTCTCAAGGCGTCTTAATTATGAATTATGTTCCCATTCTAACGCTCCATTATCTTGATTGTATTCATGACACCTCATTATATTCACAGACCCTATCGCGGATGCTGTCAAAATTCAGAAATATCAGAACTTCGCCTTCCGTGACTGGCAACCATAGCGATAACTGGTTAACTACTCACACCAAATTGATGAAAAACAAACAAACGGCTCCACATTTCAACTCTCACGAATGCAACGCTTTTCTAAATATAGATATCTAAACCCGCCAGTCTTCAATTCCGTGCTTCTTTTTCACTCGCGAGTCTCGCCCATCATCTTTTAATCAAAAATAATTAGCAACAAAAGTAAAAACACGTCTCAAAGATTGTATATTACATTCCATAAATTACTATTAGATGATTACAAATTTATCTAATCAACTTGAGATTTAATAAAATAAGTTTAACCGAAAATTGCAATATTTTAAAGTTAAAAGGCACGCAACCAATTGTAATTGTAGCATTTTTTAACATATCCATAATCTAGATAAAGCTCCAGTGTTTAAAACCAAATTGTATGGAAGCATTTCAGATGATTTCAAATAAATTATTTATTGCTACTTGCCATAAACGTTTTATAAGTAGTATTTATGTACACGTACAACCATTACTGACAATTAAAGTAGAAGCTGCTGCTTTTTTCTAGACTCGCAGATAAATGATTCAGCGTAAGTTTCGCTGGATTTGAGTTCTTTCTGAGCGCTCGTTTATTTTAAATCGAAGCGAAGTTCTGAACGGAAGTAGAAGTTAAAATAAAGTGATTCTATGGTAAAGATCGGAAAAGGGGAGTAATATTTTTTTATGTTTTATTATTAGACTTTCTATATGTTCAGAATGTTATTCTTTGGCATCAGTCGCACAGAGGCGGTATTTTTACAATAATTACGCTGATTTTCTATTGCATTTTTATTACTTTTTGGCATGCCACTAAAACGCCATTTATTTGCAAATGCTTTTAAAAGTCAAGACCTTCTACTAAAGCATTTTTTTTAAATCATTGTAATTTTAAACATACATCGATCCTTATGTCAGTTTTTTTTAAGCAATATAATTACCCATATTTTTTACTTGAAATACAGATTTCAATAGAATTTAAGACGTGCAAATTTTATAAGACTATTTTTAAATATGTAGATATTGAAATACATATTTTTGACAATTACTGCTATAAAATATGATATACGTATGTTGCCGCTCAGAGAGATATTTAGCGTTTTTAGCCATTTTCCAACTTAACTATGTATATACAGGTCAATGACTTAATTATGGTTCATTTGTAAATAAAATATCGTTAAGAGCCGTTGACGCCTTTATGCGTCATTTGTGTATTACCAAAAGCGATTATGTCGTTATTCCCGCTTCGTTTGTCGCTCTGAATATCTTCGCGTCCTACATACAATTAAATAAATTCGTTGATTCATGGGGTGTTCAATGTTCTGACCAACGCTTATATATATTTTTATGAGATATTTCTAAAATAAATAATTTATTGCTCGTTTATGAAATTCATAAAAGTTATATTTTTTTTAATTCACGTGACCATCCTATATTTTTATTCCGACCGTATGCTATTTTTCTTCTATCCATATGACGTTTATTCTGACCCTGAATAATATAATTATGATCATTCATTATTTTAATTCTGATCGTTCTATATTTTTATTCTGATTATAGAAAACTTAACTTTTTTGTGTAAAATTTAATGAAATAATACACAATCTTTTTTCACAATTTTTGCTATTTAAATGCGATGTAGATATCTTGACGCTCAGAGAGATATTTCGTGGTTTTTTTAATGTCACAGTGTAGCTTTTTTCTGCAGTTATTAATAAAATTATTTTTATTGTTTTTAGACATTTACCAACTTACAATATACAGCCCAATGACTATTATGTCACATTTGTAAATAGAATATCGTTAAGAACCGTTGACGCGTTTATGCGTCATGTGTATAATACGAAACGCGATAATTATTCTATTAAGCAACTGACGTAATTCCCGCTTTATTTGTCGCTCTGAATATTTTCGTGTCTTACATACAATTAAATAGATTTGTTGAGAGCTATTCAATGTTCTGACCAACGCTTGCTCGCACCTAAGCTGTCCTCAACAGTTTTGATGCGAAGGAGATATTTCTAAAATAAATAATTTATATGATCGTCCTATATTTTTATTTTGACCTTACGCTATTTTTATTTTAATCATTTGACGTTTATTCTGTCACTGAATAATATAATTCTGTTAAATTAATCTCAGGCAAATCTAACGGTACTTAGCAATCCCCAGTAAATGATTTATACAACAGAGTAATGACCGCGCCTTTTTTTTGTGATAGAGATGGCTGGCGAAGCGAAAACAAAAGCAGATATTACATACACGAAATTATTTCTACTATTTGTACATGTTTATCTCCATTCAGACATATCTTAACCCAAATAGTCGTAAGTTGAGACTATTAACCAAAGATAATGGATGACTTAGAAGCCAACATTCGCCGCGTTATTGCCGATATACGGCCTCTGCTCGATAAAGTGGTCGAAAAATGGACTTTCCTATGCCCGAAATCATATTTATACACTAATGGCAAAAATGATCTTTCGATTTTTATATGTTTTATTTCATTTCATTCACTTTTTTCTATATCACTTATTACTCCAATTTACCAAAACAATTGTAGATTTTTTGTGACAATACTGCTATAAACTAATTTAGTTGCCAGTTGCAATGTTTCAGCAAGTATCACCAACTGCAGAGCAATAAAAGTTGGGTACTCCAAATGGGATTTAAATCTGATTTATTTTACAAAAATATGCATTTAAAAACACTCGTATCTTTAAATTTATTGAAACCTTACACAGCATCAAGGTAACTGGCTTCAAGTATTTGTAGGCTTTCTAATCGCTACGACCAATGGATTTTGCCTAACCCTGACGAAATTCAGGGGCAGTGTCGCATGGCGTAGTGATAACACGGAACGTCGTCATACAAGTACGCACGGGGGTACACGATGGTAACATAATAGTATAATATGAGGCATTCGGCTCGTCAAACTCTTCGAATGAAACAGGTTTTCTCAATTGCGCGAATAGTATAGTGGCAGAGGCGGCTGCGTGCAACGGAAAGGGAAATAGAGCGTACAGAGTCGAGATACCAGCCAGAAGCAGCTTTCGTCCTCGATATCGAGTGTCGTTAGCTCAGAGAGGCGTAGTAGTAATTGGTCCTCAAACTATTAAAGTCCATAATTATTAAGTCAGTTAAGTGGTGCGAATGAAGCATCACTTTCTACTGACGAAGCACGCTTTGAGTCTTGAAAGGGCATTGCCACTGTGTGTACCATAAGTAAACGGAAAGATTTTATGCATCTGAATAATAAATAAAAAAATACTACTATAAAAACTTGAAAGGCAACAACTTGATCTACTAGTTTAGAGCAAATATATTTTATTTTAAAAATTTGGTAATACCGGTTTAGAATCCACGTCAAAAGCAATAAAGTCGTGCCGTCACTGTCGCAGTGGAAACGCTCAATTTACTATCATCCCTGGCATAAATGATATAGTGAAAATGTTGTTGAGCGGTATCGCCGTACCTGTACGGCGATCGATATTTTTGCTTTGAAGTACCATAGATAGTCATATATAAATATACATAATAAATTAACGAAATTTAATAATAGTAGTGTTAAAATAAATTATTAACACATACTAATACAAAGATAGTAATAAAAAAAATTTCAACAAATAATTATGGAAAATACGTAAAATTATTTACTCCCAAATGTATACTAATAAATTAACTCACTACTTAAGGGTTACGATAGATCAATGACTATACCTAATAGAACTGTGTTTGAATACCGTATGAACCCTAGCAATTTATTTTGTGCCTGGGAGATTGAAATTAATAATTGTTATATGATTAAATAAAATTCCGATTGCTCTAATCTCACAGATAAAAATCGCAATGTAAGCTCATTAAATGTTCTCCTGGCTTTTTCGATCCTGCATTTAATCTCAAGTGTGTGGTCACAGTCTGTCTGTATGATTTTTTTCTTACAGACAGATAAAACAACCATGACTCACTCCTCTCTAAATTTCCATATCTTCTGATGATTCGTGGTTTACTTTAACTCTCGCTCCTTATTGCCACTAAAGCTTTCTTGATAGATTTTGTCAAACGCCTTCTCAAAATCGACGAAAATAATTAAATAATCACAGCTCGTGATTTTTCTAAAAAAAAAATCAGTAAGTGTGTTTATGTATTTTTATAATTACTCATGTTTAAATATGTCATAGATTTTGACATCCTCGCGTTAAATAAAAAGAAAATGAATTTAATCAGAACATATGTTCATGTAGTTGACATGAACCGGTATTATATATCTCTGCGTTATTATAACCGATACATTGTCGGCATGTACCGAATTGCGTATGACTATTGTGTCCAGTTGCTCATTTGCATGCCTTTCAACGTTCAACAATGCACTTCAATTTCCTGCGGGGAAAAACGTGTGCATCCCCTCGACCGGAACTACCCGCACATCCTGCTTTCAACCCTCGGAACGAGATTAAAAAGATGCACGTGCCACAACTAGGTCACCAACCCTACGATGCTAATGTCGTCTCACGTCTCGTTTTAATTCATCAAAGAAAAAATAATCATAATCAAGAAACCGTTTTGTGCGAATGGTTTTAATTTACGCTCGAAAGCCTACGCGGCATCCGACGCTGAGTTGCAAATTACTTTTTCGAATTCTGTGTTTAAAATTGTGGAAACGGACAAGGTTGGATAAACACGCTGCGAGGGTATCTTTTGTGGTCGAAATATATAAAAAAAAACCTTCGACTGATTACAGAATCATCGAAAATATTGTATGCATAAGCAGTTTTAATTTCGTATACATAATTCAATTTTTTTTTCTAGACTATATTTGTGAAACATCTAAAAATGATAAATATACACTTAAACATATGTGTAATATTATATTACTATCAAGTTAAATATTTTAGACTTGAAGCCACAAAATACGCATATATGCGTCCTCGGACGCTAATGAGTTAATTCAGAAAATTATGTTTAATAAAGCATATGATGAAACCGATACAAGTTACATCAATATACATGAAACATCAAAGTATTTTTTTTGTTAATATTTAATAATTAATTTAATTTCTTGATAAATAAATAAGTGCTAAAATATAATGTGATAAACTATTGAGTACTGTCTGCAATTATTTATTTTAACACATTAAACTGTGTATTTCTGTAAAGATTTCACTAATATCATGTTAACTGAAATAGTCTAAAAAATCGATATTTTTTCTCCTTAGTGTATCTGTTGGCCTTCCCCCATACATTCATTAATCCTTAACTTATCTTAATGGTCTTCCGAAGTTTTGCCGCTATTATTAGGTCCTGAAATGGTATCGATTTGTTTAAAGTACGTCAGTGGCTTTGAAATTAATTTATTATTTTATAGATACGCGATTATAGAATCGAATATTTGAATACCGTATCTATTAAACCGTTTTTTAATCTAATTATACGTCATTTGAATATTTGTTCTATTCATTCATATTCGTAGTGGAATATTTTTAATTTTTAAAAACATAAAAAAACGATTAACTCTAAAAACTTCTTACAGCAGCGCAGGTAGTGATATTTTTTTCGTTGATGAAACGCTGTATTATCTACAGCTCAATTATATAATTTTTTTGTGTTATGAAATTAGCTTTCCTATCATTATTTTTATCAATCATGACCATGACAACTAATAGCTGTCAAACAAAATAATCAACGAAAAACACCTTGTAATTTCCGAAATTCCAGAAATTACTCACATTTCTTAGTTAATATTGTTAATCTGTATTTTTTTTAAATAACTGGTGCTTATATTTTAATCTATTTTAAATAAATATGATTTTTTAATGATAAGTAATCCGAAAGTATTTATTTTTTAAACTTATAACCAAAAAAATAGCGGTTTAATATTTAAAAAAATGTAATATTCATAATAATAATAATAGTAAATTTCAATATGTCACATATTTTGTAGGGGGTTTTAAAATTTATAACTTAAAATTATCCACAAAAAATTGTAACGCACGCCTGTTTTTGAGATAAGCGTTAAACGATAATAAAGAGTGGGCCTTTCCAACATTTTGTTTCACTCAACGAACGAATTCGGTGAATTTCGGTCAAAGTAGATACCACGATAAATGTTTTTCGAATGCGTAAAAGCATTTTTTGTTGAAAAAAGTGTTGTTGCTCAATCAAATTGCATCATTCTAAGATTTTTTCAAATTTAATTCTAAATAGTAGAAACGAATATTCGATTAAGAACCTTAATCATGATACACGTGATGCATTAGTCCAGCTTAAATAAAAACAAACTACAGAATTTATCTTTATAAATTCTATATTTTAATATCTTTTAATTATACTTATTTATTTTCTGATATTTTTGTTTTATAATATTTTGAATATATTTCCTCCAAATTTTGGCTATGTATAAAATAACCATTTCTATTTTTTTGTCAATAAATTTTTATTCATTACAGTGTATGTATTGTGTATGTATTTTCTCAAATATAATACATATTTTTTCGTGCATTTTATTATTTATTTCTGGTAGTTTTACCAGGAATACAATATTTATAAGCAATGAGATTAAAAAGTAATCTATCATATTTTTAAACATTTATTTACATATTAAAACATTAAATATCTCAACATCCAAGGACGGTGAAACCCAGTTAACCAGTTTTTTAATTAAAAAAAAAAAACATTTTTTGTTGGCGGTTTTTTGTAAGACTTATTTAAAATACACGTAAATACTTTGTTTCACTCAACGAACGAATTCTGCGAATTTCGGTCATAGTAAATACGTCCGATAAGCATTCTAATGTTTTTCGAAGGCGTAAAAACCATGTTATTTTTCGGACGGTTTTTTGAAAGCCCAAGTTAAAAAGTACACGTGAATACTATTCGATCGTTTTATTACAAATTTTGTTCTATGCCTCGATTTATAAATTGAGGGACGAGTGTATTGCAAAATAAAACTTGAATTAATGAAGAATTAAAAACATGAAATTGTCATATAAAAAAACAGTGTCTAGTCATGCATAAAACATGCATTATGTTAAGACTCGTTTGTAGTCAAATTTACTTTAAAATCCTAGCCTCTAAGATTAATTCTAGGCGTCTGACGCGACTCTATTCCTCCAGCGTAGTCGCGGTCTTCCGACTACTGTCTACAAAATGTCCACAAAAACTAAATTTACACTTGAATGATGTTAATGGAATTGAAAAACGCGCATCGGATTCATGATGCGTCCTCAGATATGCGGATGGTTTGACGGTATCCGCCGCCGTTACATGACGTTGATATCTTGTCAATCCGCTTTTTGGATCGGTATCCTCCCCGTCTGATTTATTGCACGCTCGGTGCGACTATCTGCTGCAGAGTGCTCAGAGTGAACGGTTCGCAATAATTAAGATCGAATCGTTGCGCCATCGATGAGCAGTCAGCCGGCGACAATTATTAGAAAGGTCGCCAATTTCGATCCAACACGAAAGTGGAAAGTCTGGTGGATTCAGCCTTGAGCCTCTCGAACCGCTGCTATTTTAAATGGGCAGAAAGCAACTGCATCGACTCCCTCAATGATCGAATCTTGGTCCTTCACTACAATATATGAGGGCTCTGAAACCGAAAATTGCGATTTTATCTATGTTGACTTACTTTAGTATTGTATTGAGTGTTTTTTATATATTTCAATAACCCTCAAGCAGAGACGTCATTTTGGGGGAGCAGGTGGGGGCATTTGCTCCCCCCCCCCCCCCTCTATTTGAATTTTCCCAGAATATGCTTGTCGTTTAATGACATCGAAATATTAAAAAAAAACGAGATTTTCCGCCTTTAAAAAGTTGAAAATACGTCCCTGATTCTAAACCAGAAATTCTCTGATTATCCTTCAAAAAAATCTATCCCAAAAATAATTTATAAAATGTCATTTAAGTAAAATCATATCGGAATACATTTTCACCAGTAGGTGCATATTTTTTATAGTAAAATCATTTGTTTTTAACTTTATCATTATTTATTTACATGTGACGTATAAATGTTATGCCTGCACTACACTCTCTGGAAAAATATAATCTCTCGGAAGTTGTCCTAGGTTACCGAGAACGGGAGGTAAAGTGGGGGTAATTCAGTCGACTTGGCCAGCTTCGAGCGCTTCCGAACATTGTCGGCATTATTTCCGAGTCAAAGGGACCGAAGTTGGAACTGCTCTTTCGAGCGCGAGCGGTGAGAAACTTCCCCTTTCGCTCTCTTATGTGTTAAGTGACGAGAGTGAGAGAGATAATGATATGGTGTTTCGCAAACTAGATAGAACGAGTAACTCAGTTCAATTTTAGTATGCGCGTAGGCGTCCTATAGCTAACACACATGTCGAGCGCTGCATCGTGGTCACGTGGTCAAGTTATAATACCACATGCTTATCGGGGACTTCAACAGACTCTTTGAATATTTTAGGACACCAAAAGGGATTAATTATATTTTTGATAGTATATTCTTCTAACAGATATCGTTATTATATTTTTTTTCATATAAAATTAAATAATTAGTGGTACTTGATTTTGTTAAAAAAAAATCGTTTCGAATATCCTTATGTATTTTCCTAGATCGGTTTATATAAATGTCACACCATAACGAATTCTTATTTAGAATCGATGTTGACAAATTCTAGGATAGTCACAGATGTGGTGTTCGTATTCTGAAGTATCATTTTTATGCCTTATGGCATTTTGCAAAAGCCGACAAAGATTTTGCGTAAATTGAATATTTACGACCGAAAAGTTTTTATTGATATTGTATTGGTGAGTGCCCACACAAACATTTATAATTATTAGTAGCGTAATTTTAATAATATGACAATTTAAAAATTGCGATTATTTGGCACTTTTTTCGATCGCGCGCAATTATACCGGCTGTACGTGACAAAAGCCGCCGTCCGGACGGCATATGAAATTTGCGACAGTGTGGTCGCTTACTTGAAGTCGTAGATCTTGGCCGACTTCAGTTGTAACTTCGGTTCGGACAACTTTTTCGGTTATATTTTCACTAGTGAAGTCCAAATATTTTTTCACTAGTAAATGTATATTTCTACTAACGAAAATATAAAGGCGTTAGTGAAAGTATATATAGTTTTAGAACTTTTATTGGGTGAAGTCCATAATACAACTAAACCAACTCATCTCTCAGGGGAAAATAAGTGGAATAAGAAGTACACACAGTCGTCGCATCTCGCATATTGCTCCATAGTTAGTCTGCACTCGAATATTACAATATGTTAGCTATATTTATCGATGTTACTACGGACTTCTGATATGAGATTATTGATCGAAGTGTATTCAAACCGAATTTTGGTCAATAGAAGGGCGCAAAAACAATTATCACTTCCCAGAAGTCAAAAATTCACGTCAAAAGCAATAAAATCGTGTCGGTGCCGTTGCAGTGGGAACGCTCGGTAACGAGCGTTCCCACTGCGATGGCGACGGCACGATTTTATTGCTTTTGACGTGGATTTTTGACTTCTGAGAAGGGATAATTGTTTTTTGCGCTCTTCTATTGATCAAAATTTGGTTTATCTGTTCTTCATTCGATTCTTACTTATTGTAAGTCATAATATTGTTGGAAAAATTCTTAATATAAACACTAGATAACCAAGCGTTTTTTACTGCGATTTTCACGGCACGATTTTATTGCTTTTTACGTGGATTCTCAAAAGAGACGCCCTTAAATTTGTTAGAAAAATTTATTATAAATTAGTCATTTGATAAAACAAATCGAAATATTAAAAAATAACCACTGACTAACCAACCTATTCCATGGATAAACTGCAATGAGGTCCCTGTGTTACAATTGCAGTTCTAAATTTATCCTGATTCTTTAAATAAAATTAATTTGCATTAAGAAGCAAGAAATAATATAATAAAATTATACATATTATTTTTTCAAGCAATCATAAATAGTTTATCTTGAGAAACTGTATATTGTATACATTAACCATATGAAAAATACACCCGCATATTATTCAGTTAAGCTCTTATAAATGTCAATGAGTCTAATGCCTTTCGCTCGAAGGTACGGAAACTCTGACTCAAGATCTGGGTTATCCACGTTCTATTCACATATCTCCTAGTCAGGTTGAATGCGGTGTTTTTCTTCGATTTGCCTTTGAAAGTCGCCATTTTTTGCAGCTCTCGGCAAGCAAAATCTAGCTGCGACCAGATTACGTCACCACCTCGAACTGCTCAGTAGGACACACGCGAATCTCTCTCTCTCTCTCTCATTTTCATTTTCCCTTTTTGATTTTCCTTCAGATAATAATCGCTCACGTGACCTCACGAACTCTGCGAACAACGAAGGTGGTTTGTGGTTAGTCACTCCGGCGCACACTTAGGCACACTGTATGTAGTATACCTACCTGCGGAGCAGTCGGTCAGGAATTCCGACTATCTCAACCGTCAAAGCACAAAAAACCTGATCCGAATGTATCGGGGTTAAGTTTTGAGTTAACGTCCGCCTCGGGAGCTGTTGAAAATTGAATGGTTTTTGCCTATCGATCCTCCGGTTGTTGCCAATAAAAAATGGCTATCCAAAATCCCTTAATTGTTTGGATGAAGTGTAACCGTTTCGAGCTACAATCCGTTGACCTCTGAGTCACATCTTGTGGTTGCCTACTTTTAAAGTACTTAGATGCTAGTTTTTTATGTCAAGCTACGAATGACAAAATCAAACATTTTATCAGTGCCATCGGTTCAAAACAGTAAAAAATATAATGTTTATTAAATTAAACACCAAGCATCGTTTTGTGATATCTCAAATCGCAAAAGATTGCTAATTTCTAAAAAAAATATTTGTGACGTTAGTTTAGCAATTGATTCTCAGTGTGTTGGTAATTTAAAATAATTGTTTCAAATTTAGAAATTCGTTGTTTATGGCTATATTGTTTTGTTGTGAACTTGCGTATGTATGAATGAATGGAAATTGCTCAGTGGCGTTCAAAAATTTTAGCGATGTAATAAGAGTTGTAGTTGTTTAAATATCAATTAAATTTATTGGGTCAGTGATTGTGTTGAAAACAGTAATTATAAAAGGGTATGTTTTTTTTAATTTAATAGTTATTTATACTTATTATTGCTCTTAATTTATATAACCAATTAGTGCAAAAATATTAATTATTTGTAATAATATTTTTTTTAATTTATTATTAATTACTTTAATAATCTTTAAAGTTTTTGAATTTTATAAAATATGCATAACAAAATGATATACGAATTACTGATAAGTGAGGGCTTGAAAAGGAAAGTGCTTAATTTATTATTACATACTTAAGATCAGATGCGATTAAATTAATTCAGTAAAATTGCTGGAACGTATTAAATATATAATTTTATCCACTTAACTTGTTAACAATAATTGATAATGCTTAGAACGAATTTTATATACAACGGCTGTATATGTTTTGTGCGAATTTGCATGTAAATTAAATAACTATAAGTAAATTAACCGCAATCGAATTATTGAACTATTTTTAAAAATCTGCGTTTTGACAGAAAAAATACAAAAATGTTTTACGAGCTTCACAAAAATTTGCGACGTGCACCTGTTTTTGAGATAAGCGTTAAACAATAGTAAAGGGTGAGCCTTTCCAACATTTTGTTTCATTCGATGAAAGAATTCTACGAATTTCGGTCATAATAGATAATGTTATTAAAGTGCTTTATATATCGAATATTAAGTTTTAAAATTAAATGGCAAATGTTAGTATTTCAACAGAGAATATAATATGCGTTGTTAGATATTATGCGATTCGAATAGTACATCGTTACAACGGGTTAATAGCTGAAATGGTTAATAATTGATCAGTAACTTGAGACAAAATTATGGACTACTTATTTTGCTACTCATCATGAAAATTTGGCATTTTTATTTATAAAAAAAATTTAAGGTAGTTCAATTATTTTTTATTAAACTTTTCTTTATTTAACTATATATTTGATCGATAAAAAAAGGTTTACTTAGCCGCACTAATTATTTTTTCACTGAAAGTTTATTAAAAAAAATAACTGATTTAATCAGATTTATGTTTAGAAAAAATGTAATAAAAAAAGTTTTAGTATTGTCACTAAAGCGGCTTATTAGCCGCAATCGGAGCTTTACTGACCATTTGTCAAAAAAAATGCTGACCGTTTTTAATTATTAAATAATGTTGCTTATAGTTTTATGAAAAAGTTACTGATTATTTAATTTGTTGCATTTTCTTAACTTCCAACAACTTTTAATTATTAACTGACCATATATTAATGCTATTACTGACCGTTTCATTCTAAAATTACTGACCATTTTTTTTAAAAAGGTAATTAGATTTAATCTAGATTGATTTAGATCAAATTATTATTTTTTCATTTTATCGCTAAAATAAAAATATAAACATGCAGTCTTTTAAAATAATCATTTTAATTTAACATTTATTATCACTATTATGAGTTAATAGCCTCAAACAAAGACTTACTGACCGTTTGTCACAAAGTTACTAACCATTTATAATAGAAGCAAATACATATATGTTAAAATTGTAAATTTTAGAAAAAAAACGTTTTTTTAACTCATTTCGAGATTATATCTCAAAGTTTTTTTAAGCACAGTTCGTTTTTGCATAGACAATAGTATGCAATTTTTGTGTTTTTAATAGTTACGGACAATCTACAAAATCTACTGATCCAATAATTTATATTGAGTATTTTTTCTGTTCTAAAAATTGTAATGGTGGTTAATGATCAAATCGATATTTTAGCAAAAAGTATATATTTTTTGTAATATACTTTCATTGTATATGGTGTTAACATTTTTTTTTTAAATTAATCAATAAAATCTGATTTTTAATCAAACAAAAATGAGGCACGGCCAAAAAAATACTTTATTGAAACTATTGTTTATAAATTTAACATCAACAAATTTCGCGCTACTCAAACTAATGAAGTGGTAATTTAATACAAAAATATGTAAATCTGTCAAACAAAAAAGTTTGCACTGTGCGACAGTTGATTAATTATGTAACACAAATTTTGCGCTGCGCGGATTTTTAATTAATATTTAATTGACGTACCTTATAATTTTATTTAAATAAAATAGCAGTTTATTAATAAAACATTCCTAATTTTAATATTTATATTAAATCTCCATATTTTCTGGAATAAAAATATACCAAATTTTCAACCAGTTCCAATCTATAATTCTCAAAAAAATTAAATGAATTATTATAATTATCTTAGTTTGCTGTTAAAAAAAGTTTTTTTTACCGTTTTTAAATTAATTAATAATTTTATATACATTGACATCGAACTGATGTCACGCTGCGTTTACGTTCTTCTGACACTCACTGACCTCATTTCGAGCGTGTACGAATAATAGCTACAAATGCTAACATTACTTTGAAATTTGATCAATTTTCTGATTGTGATACTACAACCAGTTTTGATGTGACTCAATATTTTATTTGTTTGTTTTGAGAAGCATGATCAACCTTCGATTTGTCATCGAGTCAAGGATAATTCCGTCGACGTGTGGTGATTCTCGGAATCGTCCGCGAGCCGACCTTCGCGTCAGCTGTGACTCAAACAGGAGAATGACCCTAGGGTCCAAACACTGGTCGTTTCTCTCGACCCGTTCCTAGCCCGCGTGTAGGCGCACAACTCTTTCGAGTGTCACATTTGCGTATTTCTCTCCGAATAACTGTATCGCGATCTAGGCCCATTCATTGTTGTGTTGTTATTATCTTTTATATATCCATTGTCTCCCCCCTTTCCCCTCATACGAGATTCCCACACTTATGCTCGGGCAAGTTAACTGCTTCGGCTGTTTATCTCACAGCCAATTATTGCGAGCGTATAATAAACATAAATATTTTTCATAACGTACTGTTGTTTCGTTTTTCAGAAGTGCAACTGTGAAAAACCATGCGCGAGGTGGAGAGATGATGCAAACTGTGTGAAACTCGCACAAAGATGTAACCGTGATTGCGACGAGGCGCACTAGTATGGCCTCACAGACGACGGCTCATAATCAACTGCAAATGTCCGATTCCCAAAGGGATCATGACAAACTGTCGACGGGCGGCTTATCTTCTGGTGGACTATCTGCTGCTGGTAATTTTATTATTTTATAACTGGTAGCTTTCTATGAACAAGCTCATCAAAAATACACATTCTACCATCTTTCTGATAGCTGAAGTATTGAAGAATTCCTGAGACTCTCAAATCTCAATAGAAACGTATCGTCTGGCATTGTCCGGTTAAAACAAAATGCCCATTCTATTGGCTAACTCTCCTTTGTGTCGATTTAGTCAATTGTCAGCAGTACTTAGTGGAATCTTAGTACTAATATTTACAGATATTATTTAAAAAATAGAATAAATCAATAGCTGCGTCTCATACTATACAATACCCTTCCAATACCAACGATCTATATTGATTCATCGCGCTGACCATATTTTTTTTGTAGAATCTGGATGACGGCGGTTCAGAATACTGCGTTAAGAGATCCGAAGGGATATGAATATACTACGTGGTAGTTCTAACTACTTAATAGTTAAGAAGACGATGCTACTGTTGATATATTTTTACTGAGAAAATAGAATCAATTTTACAGCTGATACTATAAAATAGAAAAGTTTAGATAGCACCGTGAAAACCGAGAACAAAATAAACGATCTATACAGATTATTTGGTAACCTCGAGTACTGTTGTGTAGTTCATGAATCGAAGAATAATAAGTTCCTAATGTGAGCAAATAAAGTCGAAGAAGTAATTTTATTGCGCTACTGTCGTTTCTATTTTTATATTTTTCTCATGATTTTTATTTCCTTACATGTGATTATATGTCCCGATTTTTATAATAGCACTATCTGTGACTTATTAATAATTCGATTTTATTTTATTTTTGGCGTGAGAATTTTGGTTCAGATTTTTTTTCAATAGATTGTTTTTGAATAGAATTTTTAATCGCACTATTCTTGTAGGACTTTCTTGAATTGTGACGCACAGATAAGTCATTTTAGCCTCTTCCGGGGTAAGGGGGGGGGGGCAAAAGTTGACCAGTCAGTGGTCGTTTTTTTTATTGTATTTCGATTTTTCTGGCCAAATTCATGGGGGGACAAATGCCGTCGTGATATTGCTAGTGATACCCCATTGTAACGCATTGGGCTAATCCAAATCCCAAATCTTCGTATTATTTTTACAAATTTAATCATCAAGCGAGCAGAGCCACAATAAATAAAATCATTTATCTTAGATCAGAAAGATCATTTCATATTTTTTCAGAGGGGGGGGGGGTGAGGTCAAATTTGGTCAGTCAGTGGTGGTTTTTTTAGTATTTCGATTTATTTAAACGGCATCAAAATATGTTTAGATATCACGTCAAAAGCAATAAAATCGTGCCGTCGCCGTCGCAGAAGAAGCGCTCGGTAATCTAGCGTTCATATTAAGACTTTTGATAACAATATTACGACTTACAATAACTGAGAATCGAATGAAGCACATATAAACCGAATTTTGACCAATAGGAGGGCGCAATAAACAATTATCACTTCTCAGAAGTCAAAAATCCATGTCATAAGCAATAAAATCGTGTCGGCGCCGTCGCAGTGGGAACGCTAGGTAACGATTTTATTGCTTTTGACGTGAATTTTTGACTTCTGAGAAGTGATAATTGTTTTTGCGCCTTTCTATCGATCAAAATTCGGTTTGAATATACTTCGACCAAAACTCTCATATCAGAAGTCATTAATAATATCGGTAAGGATAGTTATCATATTTTTAAAACAGTGTAATATCAAAACTATGGAGTAATATGCGAGATGCGACTTCTGTCTGTACTTCTTCTTCTGCTTATTTTCCCCTGAAAATTTTTTTTTGTACTTTTGCAACTATAATTAGTTTTTGAGCTTTCATTAGGTTTGGTTTGGGTTTAAACAGAAAATGTACGTTTCACAACTGTCAAATCGAGTTTCATAGACATCTTAGAACAACATATAATTTCATATCAGTAAAGTTATATTTTCGCTAATAAAAATATAATCTACTGGTGAAAATGTATTTGGACTTCACTAGTGAAAATATAACTTCACTGAATAATACAACCATTCATACATTGCATGTTAATAAATAATGATAAGTACCTAAATGTATATATTACAACGTATAGAAAAGTTGATTCATATAATTTTACTAGCAGCTGCCAGATAAATTATATTTTACCGGTAAAAATATATATCTTCCAGTGAAAATGTACTGTTTTTTTAGATTTTCTTTTAAAGATAACCTGAAAATTTCTGTTTTAGAATCAGGAACGTGATTTCAGATTTTTCGATGGAGTGGGGGGGGGGGCAAAAGTTGGCCAGTCAGTGATCGGTTTGTTTAATATTTTGCTTGCATTAAAATTCATATTATTTCATTAAATGACATGCATTTTTCTGTACAAATTCAAGGGGGGGGCATATGCCTCTTACGCCCCCATAAATCACGTTCCTGGTGACGCATTATTGATAGGTGTGCGCGTAAATGAAGGGTGCATTTATTTTGGAAGAATGTTTTTTTTTAAGCTTATCAACGATTTGAGCAACATTAATTGTTTTAGATTCTCGTGGATTACATTAAAATATTATGATTATACTGTGGAACATATTTAATTAATATAAAAATGTTGTTATAACGATGTATTTTAAAGTTGAAACAATTATATTTTCTGTACTAAAATCGCTATCAAAAATGTATTTTTTTTAGAAAATGTAATATTAGGGAAAAATTAAATGTGCACGGATTTATGCGTCCTTGGGAAATTGCTGCACATATTTTTACTTTTTCTAAAAAAACGGAATAATTTGTATATGCCACTTAATTATTGCTCTTCAATTTAATAATGTGTCAGTGAGATGGCAATTAGTAATTATTATATATTATAATTCTAATCAATAATCACAGATTAGGTTTTCCTAGATTTTTCTAATCTCACGGATGAATATTGTAGATTTTCACTAAATTTCCATAATTCGAAAATAATATTTTTTAAGCTTTATTACCCGGTTTTTAATATTAGAAATAATACTCAAAATTTTAATTATACGATTAACATTTTGATTTGAAATCTCATTAGTTACCAATAAAACGAGATGAAATATTTTAATAGTCACTACCTATACACTGCCAGTTAAAAGTTTAAGAAAAACCATTTTTTTTATGATTCTTTTATTATGCCTTAAATAAATAAATAAATACAAAATTATATAAGGGATAAAACATATATTTTTCATTAAAACTTAGAATTACAAATTTAATTATTGGGCGTTGTAAGTTTTCTATTTCATTTACTAGATATTAGTATATGCTAATATATATTATATTTGACGTTATCCTAGGTCTTCCTGGACGATTTCCATCACGAGTTAGTCCTGCAATGCCGTCTAAAAATCATGCAATGCCAATGTTGAATTTTGCTCTCCATATGAAGAGTAATAATTGAAGCTCTTTTTTTAAGTGTCAGATTATTTTTCCGCTCTATATAGCAAAAGAATTTAAACTTGAACATCAGCAAAAGCAACGCGTGTAAAAGGTCCATTGGTTTCAATGAAACTAAATTAAAACCGAAACAAATAGCTTCGAATGCATGTCAATAAATGTGCAGAGATAAAAAATTAAACGAATCATTAAACCTTCATTGGCATCTGAACCACTTCAGTTACGCTTGTCCGCATTTACGCTTTGTAAAATAAGAAAGAGCGATTAAAAAAAATGTAATATAATATTATTATGGTAAATATAAATATTAGTTCATTCCTTAATTTGGTATATATATTTTTTTATTATTTAAAATAAATAAGGGTGAATTAGTGACATGAACATCATTGCGTGCAAAAAAATAATAAGATATATTACAGTATGTGTCATCGGCTTTAGCTGGTGAAGTAAAACTTGCCCTATTCTACGTAATAAAAGAGCGGACACAAATTTAAAAATATGTAGCAACTGGAATAAGTCACATTAGTTGCTTAAAAATAATGTTACCCATTTTAACTTAAAATAAAATATTTCATTAGTTTGGTATAATCCATGTGTGAATGTCTGAGAACAAAACTTACGTACAAATAAATATTTTTGTCTTAGGATTATCAACTGTAGGATCAGTTTCATCGGCGACAACAGTAGCTGCTGCTGCAGCTGAGGAAAGACCATTAAGATTCGGAGGCAGTTCTTCGTGTTCTTCTACAAAAGTCGATAAAGAGGATGACTTTACACTAGGTGCTCTTCCTCCTTTGTGGGAGAAAGCTTATACGGCCAACGGAGAAGTTTATTTTATTGAGTAAGTATTAAATACTTAAACTATCCAATAACTCATCTAATTACACTCTACCATATTTACATTTAGGTGACATTTACATTACATTTAACAATACATTATCTGATGACAAGTGCTTAACCTTAATGAACATGACGATGATACAAAAACAACCGTTTATTTAACACTTTATTTTCTTTCTTTAGTCATAATACGGGTACTTCTCACTGGCTCGATCCTCGCCTATCGCGGTTTCGTAAGAAATCTCTAGCCGAATGCCGAGAAGACGAACTGCCCTTCGGATGGGAGCGAATAGAATGTCCTCGGTACGGAGCCTACTTCATTGATCACGTCAACAGACGCACCCAGTATGAAAACCCAGTTTTGCAGGCAAAACGAAGCATGAGGGCCAGCGGTGAGTACAAAAATAAATGTCACTTAGACCGAATTGTTAATAAATTTAATAACGTGAATTCGGTTTGATCAGATTTGGGAAGCGTCGAGAGGGAAGTTGACAATGAGGGTTTAGCTCTACGTTCTATGCTTTCAAGGGACCCGTCGCAACTCACCGGACATAGATTTACAGTCACTCTATTGAAATCCTCACAGGTTCGTCTCTATTATAAATACATAAATATATTTTATTTTTCTTATAATTTTTTTTGTGTATAATAAAGGGTCTCGGTTTCACTTTGGTTGGTGGCGCAAGTGATACTGTCGACGACGCTAGCGAGGTACAGTCCTCAGCCGTATTATGCGACGACTTCTTACAGATCAAATCAATCGTTCCTAACAGTCCGGCGTGGCTCGATGGTAAAATTATATTTTTATATGTTACTAATATTCATATACTTCAATCGATTGTTTTATTTATACATTATTATAAATAAAATCAATCATGATAGAAGCATTCATTTCTTATTATATTTTAGGTGCTTTAAGAACGGGAGACTTATTAGTTCGAGTCGGCAGCACTTGCGTACTCGGCGTAGGTCATGCTAGAGTCGCTAGATTATTTCAAGACATTCCTCCGGGAACTTCAGTCACGTTAGAGTTATGCAGAGGGTATCCGTTACCGTTCGATCCGAATGATCCTAACACCAGAGTGCTAACGACTGTAGCAGTCGAAGGAGGTAACTCTTCGAGGATGAGGCACTTGACCGACGAGTTACGAGAAAGGTTAATTGAAGGAAAATTAATGTCTTATAGGTGTATGATTATCTTATTGTTTGTATATTCGTTTTAGATTTAATTTGGACGACGGTGATAAACAATCGCAAAACAGTAGCTTAGATAGAACGAGCCGATCTGCCATGAATCGTTCTTATGAACGAGAACACTTAGATGAACCTGAAGATATACTAGATAGAACGAATCATATTGATAGGTAAGATTAATACATTTTATCTCGTGTATTTTATTTGTCAAAGCACCATTGTTCGATTGTTGCTTTCTACTAGACGATTATGTAGGTAATTGAATAATGGCAACAATTTAAATGGTTAAAATTTAAATCAACGTGCGTCAGAATAATAATATAATCTCAGTTAGAATATTATTATTTAGGATCATAATAATTTATCAAATGGTTAGAATAAAAATATTATTCAGGGTCAGAATAAATATCAAATTAACATCTTACCATACGTCAACATAAAACGGACCTTGAGGTTAAAATACAGACTATATCATATAAATACTGGCTATTCTTTATAAATACTGACTAATGAACTGTAAAAAAAAAATTCTGATCATCTGTCAAAATAATTCTTACCATTTAATATAAATTCCGACCAATTAATATTAATTCTGAGCAACTAATATTTATTCTGACTGATGTATTCTGACCGTCTATTAAAAATTCTGACCCGAAAAATACAAATCATTTTTTTATACGGAGTTGAAATAATTGCCTGGCTATTCTTAATAAATACTGACCATCTGTCAAAATAATTCTTACCATTCAATATAAATTCTGATCATTCCACTTTAAATTCTAGCCATTAACCCCTTCCCGTTCATGCCTTAATTAACTCGGAAATTTGTATTTTGTGAATTTTCATCTCAAAAATCAGCAAATTTCTCGAGAAAATTATCATAGTCTTTTTTGTTAAAATTTATATTTATATGAATAGTTTTAAATGTTTACAATGGTTGTATATTTTTATACCGCTGCATAGGAAAGGGTGGGTCCGTGGAAGATTTTTTTTACTTATTTTTAAAAAGTTCAATGACCTGGTAGTTGTTAAATATAAATTCTGACCATCTTATATTTATTCTGGCCGCTTATATTCTTACCTTTTAAAATTCTGACATATCATCTGTGGAGGGAAGGAGTTTCTAGGAACCTAAACATCTATCTTGTAATGCGGTTCTTATCTAGTTCCAAAAGCTGTGTTTATCTTCATCGCTCGCTAAAGTATAATGATTCCTAATATAATTAAACATAACGTTATATTTGTTTTAGATCTTTTGAACTCGAGCATCGAATGAGTCAACTCAATAGATCATTTGACTTCGATAGATTGACAACAGTACGATCCTCTGCTGCGAATAGATCATACGATCTTGACAGTAGGTCAGATCCGTTAATGATCGATAGATTACCGACTCGATGTCCCTCAGCCGATCATTTACTCCTAGATAGTGTATCGAGTCCTTATATGCGTAAGTAATTCACACTAATCTCTGTTTATACGTAATAGAATCAACACTAAATTTATTACTATTATCATTTTAGAAGAAGGAGGTGTTCTTAGTCTTCGATTGATGAAAGGCGCCGCCGGTTTTGGATTCACAATAGCTGATAGTGTTCACGGGCAAAAGGTTAAAAAGGTATATTTAGATACTCTTATTGTTTAAAGTATGTATAATTCTAATTGTTGTTTTTTTTAAACAAAGGTGCTCGATCGTGTCAGGTGTGGTGGACTCCGAGAAGGAGATTTGCTCGTATCAATCAATCAGACTTCCGTGACTAACATGTCACACGCTCATGTTGTTCAGGTATGAATTCCAATTGTTTCGTATACTATATTAATAGATTTGATATAGTGTAATCAATCCTGAATTTTTATCGTAGGTTTTAAAAGATTGCCCTCAAAAAAAAGAAGCTACCATCAAAGTCGTCCGAAGACCAGGATATCACTCTAAATCTACAGCGACAAACGGTCAAACTAAACCAGCCGGAAACACCAAATCAAAATTAGCCAAAGACATCACAAGTGAGTATATATTGAAAGGAGCAAAGTATGCTTTTAAATGACATTCTCTTTAATATTGATTATTGTTTTAGATCTATTTAGAAGTAAGACGCCGACGGCAGATCTGTACAGCACGCAACAGAAAGAAGTTCTACCGTCTCGACCGAAAACTCCATTAGTCGACACCAGAAACATGAGCGCGGCAGATAATTATATAAATTTAGGCTTAGGTTATAGTCAAGAAGATTTGACTTCGGCTTCGGGTCTGAATCCGCAACAAATCTCTCCAAATTCATCGACTTCGTATAAATTCTTGAAAAAGCGACGGAACAGCACTAATCTAAACAATCCGCAATCATTGCAATCGATACACAACAGTTCGAACAGCATCGCTCAAAACAGCGGAAGTCTAGATATCAACTCGAACGGAAATATAAATTCGTCCATGAGGGGAACACCGACACACTTTAGAGGCCCGGGAGTCGGAGCCACGATTAACGGGAATGGTTCAATTGATGATCAAAACGATCGAGTATCGGCCGTTTTGCCTCTAGTTCAAACAATGACGTTAAACGAATCGAACATAGCAGCAGCGTACGGATCTGTAACAGCTAATAACAATGCTAATAGTATAGCCGGTGAATCTAGCGACAACGGAGGCTTTTTGGAAGAAGGACCGACGGCGTCGGCTGTGTCTGTCGGTACCGGTGGTAGCGGAAGAGGATCTGCAGCTGGATGCTTTAGCTGCTATAATCCAGGATCGACGGATTCACCATTGGTTACTAGAAATCATTCACATCAAAAGGTATGCATAAAAAAATATAAAGAGCTACAGATATATTTTTAATCAAATCAACTGTTACAGAATCTATTATTGACATCGTCTCGTCACAATTACGATGTAATATCACCCGTTCCTGCAAATTGGGGTCCGGTCGATATGAATAATCAGATTGAAGAAATTATCGATCCGGAAGCGGATCTAATGGTTGTATTAGCGCGTGGGGCAACCGGATTTGGTTTTAGAATTGTCGGTGGAACAGAAGAAGGCTCACAAGTGGCCGTCGGAAACATTGTTCCAGGTACTATATTAATTTATAATGCGATAGAAAAAGGTTTTATATTAATATTAATTTATTTCTCAGGTGGTCCTTGTGATTGCGATGGGCGGATTTGTCCTGGTGATTTATTGACGTCTGTCGATGGAGTCAGCACTCTTGGAGTATCACATAGAGCTGCCGTTGCGAGTGTTTGTAGAGCGGCTGTTAATGGACAGGTTATTTATTTTTAACGTTTTAGCTTTAGAATGAGCATTTCGTGACCTTGTGACTATTATCATTGAGAAAGCAAGATAGATTAGGAATTTATGCCGTTTTAAAATATTCCAAATAATAAAAAGACTAGATAAGCAAAATGGTAATATAATATATTACACATATCCCCGTACTCTTGACAAAAGACGGATTGCCGGCCGTCAAACTACTGAACTATGTTAAGGTATTTTTACCTGTTTCGGATAAAAATATCAAGAAATGAAAATCCTTTTTTTATATCCGTGTGTAAAGGTTCTCGTGAATAATATTATAATATCTATGGCAAACGATGCACAGATGCAAAGAGTGATCTGAGACAGGGACGTCATTTGGGATGGGGGCAGATGCTTCCTTTGATTTTTTTCTTTTGCGCTTAGTAATTTATTTTGGTAATATTTTATTCTAACACATATTTTGTTTTATTTCTCAGAATTTAAAACAATCCAGCGAAGATCGAATTATGTATTATGAATCATTATTTCTATTGTTCCATTTTATTGTCATTATATTATTAAAAACGGATGCAATTTAACAGGGAATTATTTTAAGAGATATGTGCATTAAAATAAATACTTTGTTCCATAAAACGAATTATTTGTGTAAGGTAAATCTTCGGATTTTTTCTTTGGAAAAAGATTCGTTGCAGAGTTATTCATCAAATAATATTCTGACCAATAGTAATGCGCTAACAACCTGTTTTATGAAACAATTATTTTATATATTGCTCATTTAAATTGCCCTCATTAATTTGGGAATTTTGACTTTATTGCTGTGACCGCCTAGGATTTAAAAAGTTAAATGCCTGCAAAAATCTCTTGGAACTGCTTAATACTGTTTCAATTGGTGCTTTAAGCTTGAACTCAAATTATACTGATTAGATTAATTACATTTTATATGTTGATGTACGTAAAATATAAATTAAAAATTTTACGGATTTTTTCTTCGGAAAAGGATTTGCTGCAGAGAGTTATTCATGGGGTGTTCATTGCTTTGATCAACGATAATGCACAAACAATTCGTTTTATGGAACAAGTATTTTATATATCAGTCATTTAAATTATCCTCTGAAAAAACTTGTTTTTTCGAGAAAATGATCTAAAAAAAATTTTTTTATTTTTTTATTGTTTATTATTTACCTTAAAAATACATTATTTTAAACAGCTTTTAAAAAATATTTCAGGCATGAAATAATATCTAAAAGTTAAAAAGTCATAACTTCGTTAAAAATAATCTTAAGTAAACAACGTTTAAAAATAAAAATTAAATTAAATAAAATAATAAAAAAAATGTTCTTTATATATTTTTTTTATATATGTTGAATATAAAAAAATTGAGATCTAATCCGCTATCTTATTTCAAATTTTGTAAAAAATCTTAGAAAAAAAATTTAAATGGTAAAATTGATTAAAAAAAATATTTTTTCAATTTATTTTAGCTCTGTTTAAAAGAGCCCTAAATAAAAAGGTAAAGTTTTATAATATATTAAAATAATATAAAATTAAAATTAATAATTCCATTGGAATTCTAAGGGTTAAATATGGCAGTCAGAATACAAACTTCTCAGCAGCATAATAGGCTCATCAACTAGGTTTTTTTGCAGTAGTAATCCACTTTACTTAAGGGAATTATTTTGTTTCAAAATGGTGCCAATTCAAAAAATTAAAAAGATCATAACTGCGTTAAAATATCCTACCTAAATAGTAATATGTTAGCTAAGTTCATTAGCCAGCCTGATCTGCCATCCTTTAAAGCCAATTATTTGACAAATGTTTTGAATATAAGACCATCCTTCCCATCTTGCTTTCAAGTAGTTATTGGCTTCAGATGCATGTATATTTATAATTTTATAAATAAAGCAAATTTGTAACTTCAGAAAAGCTTGATAATAATTTTAAATGTCATGTATTAAACATGAACTAAAGATATTTTAAACTTTACTTAATTTTTTACCTAAGAAAGAACTTTCTATCCCTTTGGATATAAGCAAAAAAATTATACAAGCTTGCAAGAAGTACTTCACCAAACCTAAGCAGAAAATTATTGGATTGCAAATCCTTTTATATATTACGATAGTATTTATAAATAAAACAACTGGGACTAAATGTTATAATTAGTGAATAGGAAAGCAATATACATATGTTCTAATATAATTTATTTTAATGTTTTCAGGTCACGTTGGGAATAAAAAAGAACCGAAACAATAACATGATGATGCACAATAACACTATAATGCCAATAAGAAATCCTCAACAAACTTATATTGCACCCATTCAACAGAATCACCTTCTTCTCGATAACGGACACAGTAACTCGGACGATCCTGGTGGCAGTTCTAGACAGTACATGTAATTTTTAATTCTTACATCATATTGTTATCATTTCAGCAGTGTATATTTATAATCAATATTTTTACAGGCACTCAAATTCCAATAATTCCGGAAGTCTATATTATAACTACTATCCTGAAAATAATTACGCTCTAAATGGGAATTCGTATTCAGGGCATGAAAGGTAATAGTAATCAGTAATAAAAAATGAGCAATATATAAAATAATTGTTCTATAAAACGAATTGTTTGTGCATTACTGTTGGACAGATTGGGTTTGATCAGAACAGTGAATCCTTTTCCGAATACATAAATGCACAAATAATTTGTTTTATGGAACAAAGTATTTATTTAAATGCACATATATTTTTAAATAATTCCGCACCCATAAAAATTGAATTGTTTTTATTATGTTTTTTTAGGCTTTCATCTCACGCAAATTATGACCAACCTGACGGAATATCGCCGTACTCGCCTTACTACAACCAAAGCAGTCCCGGTTACCGCTTGCCAGTTTCCAGCTTTCCGAAACCAGCATCGCAAATGCCTTACTCGTCACCCCACCTCGGCTACAGTGGCGACTCTGGCTTGAGTGACGTTGGTAAATTAAAAATTGTATAACACGCGTCGGTATTTATCGCTTTAGATTCATTGAACTTGTATATAACTGAACAATAACGTCCCATAGGACAATACGGAAACATACCAGCCGGAAGCGTCCCCTACGATGTGGTAGTACAGCGGAGCGAGAACGAGGGATTTGGATTCGTCATAATATCGTCGACCAACAAAGCGACTAGTTCTATAGGTATTGTATTAATATAAAATTCAGCACTTGTAAATTTTAATTAATTAATTATATGATGAATCTTCAGGTCAATTGATAGCAGGATCACCGGCAGCTCGATGCGGACTTTTGCACGTCGGCGACACTATTCTTGCCATTAATCACTCACTGATACGTGACTTACCACACAACGATATAGTTACACTCATAAAGCACAGCGGATACAGTGTAACGCTCACAATCCAAAGTGCGACACATTGAAAGTTATAAAAAAAATGTTTATTATTTATTACGGGACCAAGATTAAGGTCACATTATTATAATCATTAATAATAATTATTTTAAGATGAGTTTATTATTAACGATTAACAAAAATATATCTTTAATGATCTCCCATGTATAAATTATCTACTTAAAAAACTCATGTGCCTCTTTTCCGTTCCAGGGTTGCCGTGTTGGCAACCTTGTATGTAAATCGTAATGAACTAACAGTAGATCATAATGTAAATTATACATAATTATAAATAGATCGCTCTTTGACTACATATATACATTTATATATAATTGTACATTTTATAATTAATTAACTCCCCCACGATCAATTATTATGCATGTGTAGGGTAATGAACCAGAAGACTGTTAATTTGTTCATCGTGCCTTAAATCGGATTTTCAAATATCAAATGTAATTTGTATATAT
This sequence comes from Plectrocnemia conspersa, assembly GCF_051122295.1. NCBI lineage: Eukaryota > Metazoa > Arthropoda > Insecta > Trichoptera > Polycentropodidae > Plectrocnemia > Plectrocnemia conspersa. Next base: position 2,786,621 of record NW_028277168.1, read on the forward strand.
CGCATATGTTAAGACAATGATTGTATTTTTATAATATAATGCTTGGCGAATATCACTTAATTTTTGTTATACTTATGTCGATTGTAAGTTGTTACATATGTTTATTATATTATGTATTATTTTTAAACCCATATAATTTATTTTGAAATGAATTAAAAAACATGTTAAGTAATCGTTGATATTCATATATTCATTTTATATACTGTACCAATGATCTGCAATAAAATTTATTTGATATATGGCCGAATTGTAATGTTTTATGACCGACCTCTTTCCTTTGAAAAAAAACACATCCTTTTGACAGTCGCTGCATTCCTTTCGTAGTGGACGTGTTAATAAGTCGTTTTCTCTCCTTGCCATGGAAGTACGTTTGAAGTAATGTTGGACGAAGACCGGATTTAGCCATAAGCTCGATGGGCGCATGCGCGGAACGAACGGTAAAATATTTAAATATTAATTGATAATGGACAATAATCTGTGTATTCAGACGCAAAAAATAAATCTAAAGCAAAATGATCGTAAATTTACATTCATAAACCATCGCACAGTTTAATGTCACGTTCACGGTTATTGCTATCGATATTATGAAAGAGCGGCGGCAAACATTTTGTCGCTGATTTGTATATGCAACACGTGTTATTTTGCCAGTCATGCATAATATGCAAACACATAAAGATCATCTGCTTTGCTTTATCTACATCAATCATTTAATTAAGATGAATGTACAAACGACGTTCAGTCGTTTTGAACGATTTTATATCATTCTTATACGAATCTGATTGTAAAATAAAATTTAGTTGGGAGCATAGCTAAATTTATTATAATATATTATTGTGTAACAAAAATTACGCTTAATTTTTTTAGGCAACAGAATTTAAATCAACTTTGAGTCAAAATCAAATCATTCAGGGTCAGAATAAATATCAAATAGTTAGAATATCAATAGCATACGGCCGGAATAAAAATATAGGACGATCATGTGAATTAAAAAATAATATAACATTTGTGTATATAAGTAAGCAATAAATTATTTATTTTATAAATATCTAGCTCACATTAAAACTGTTGAACAGGTAAGGTGTGAGCGAATGTTGATCAGAACATTGAACACCCCGTGAATAACTCTCAACTACTCTATTTAATTGCATGTAGGATGCGAAGGTATTCAGAGAGATAAACGAAGCGGGAATAACGACAGAGCGGCTGCCGAGATCACGCTTGGCTTATTTAAGTGTTGACATCTGACAATGTTGCGAGCCCAAACAAACAAATTAGCCCTATAAAACCATGCCTGACTATCTATCAACATAAACTGACCTTGAGGTTAAAATACAGATCATATTATATAAATACTGACCAATGAACTATAATAAATAATGACTGTAAGAAATGCTTCTCACCAGTCCAATTTAAATTCTGATCATCTAATATTTATTCTGGCCGCTTATATTCTGACCTTTTAATATAAATTCTGACCCGAAAAATACGAGCCATTTTTTATACGAAATTAAAAAAATCACTATATCATAAAAAAGGACAAACGCTAGAAAAATAATTCGCACGAACTCGCATACAGTGTAACCGCGACCTTAGGTTAATTTCAAAATTGCAACCAACGAGCAAATAAACATCGCAACCACTCCAGGGAATGGGCTTACTTATTTATAGCAATTGATCATAGAGGGCCGCCAGCGAAACGACCGGATCTCATCAATTTCCAATTTGCCAAGAACCTCAGCTGCTCCAAGGGATAAATAATCCAGTTAGAGTAGGTCAGGAGATTCCTGGTGCGCAATCTTCGACAGGATGTACAATGGAGATGCGCATTATAAGTTCTCTAATAACCGGTTAAAACTTGTTAGGATATGTGCAGTAAAATAAGTCTTCAATGCGATCAAAATGGCATCGTTTTTTATTTCAATATAAATAATTTTACATGCATACTAATTGAATATAATATATGTACACGTTATTGGTGCAGTGGCGTAGCTATGGGGGGGCGGAGGGGGCGGGCCGCCCCGGGCGGCACTTGCTTGGGGGCGGCATATTCGCGATGGGATCGTCTACTGTGGTTCTTATTGGTTACTTATATACATTTACGAATAACAAGAGCTTAATAATAACCAATTTATTATGTTTAGAAATGCTGATTTTATGATCCTACAAAAAATGTATGGGAGGGGGCGGCAATTTTAAAGATCGTCCTGGGCGGCACATAGCCTAGCTACGCCACTGTATTGGTGTAAAACCATTTTCACGTTTACTATTAGTTATTGACTACAATTTGCTAAAAAAATATATTTTAACCTTTCACGTCCAAAGGCATATATGTAATGCCCAATATATTTTCTATTTTCTGAAGCCATTTTAAATGACATGATGATAAAATTTCCAGTATTTTATTTAATTAATTGCTCAGAAATACTTCTATCAATATATTATATAAAAAAATTAAGTAAATTCTAACCATTTTACCTGGAATTATCAAATTACTAAAATTCGTCTTAAATCTGTTAATCCATCGATGGATTTTGGAAACAATTTTTTGACCAGTTTGGTTCCGACTGTAAATTAAAAAGCCAACATATCTGTTATAATTATAATATTGGTTGACGATACCTTTTCGTTTTCTTTTAATTTAGTACTACTACTCAAGCTCGATTCAGTAATAAAAAGAAAACGACAGGTAACCGATTGACGCTATCGTGAAATTGCTTCAGGCGATGCGCTGTTGCCATATGTATGCGTTTAATGAAATTTTCCTTCATTTCCATAGAAAGTCGAGTAATCATTTTCAATTGACATTTTCTATACGTTTTATATATGCATGTGCGACGCTGCTGCCACCTGACGTCGATTTGTCGCAACAATATTTTTTAATTCAAATTGGGTGTTGGCGAACTCTCGAAAGTGAGAGGCGCGTTCGCAGACTTATCTTGGCTTGCTCTGTCCAATGTTGCAATCAAATTTTCATATCGAAGGATCGTGAGTGCGATCGAAATTAGTTTGCGCAACGGTGAGATTACTGAATTAGATTTACTGTTTCTGACGTCAAGCCCATAGTCCAATTAGGTTACAAAATCATTTTGAAATGTCAGACGTTCGTGAGAAAAGTAGCGACAGATGTCGCTAATTTTCCAAATTGGATTTAACACGTTAAATTGCGGCCATTTATCGATTAGTATGTTATTGCCAGGATTACTTTAACCTTAAAGGTTATCGAACGTATAAATCAATTTATTTAATTACAAATTTCAATGTTATTTTTTTATTGCATTTTAACTTATTTTTCTGACATAAAGTTAAATAAATATAAATTATATAGTATTTTTTGATACGCTAAATCAGCGCTGTCCAACTTATCTTAGTCCGTGAGCCATTTTTTCTTTTACAAACAAAAATGTCTGAAGTGACTCTTTTTATATTTTAGCTCATTTTTTTTAATTTCATTTCAAAATCATGAATTGGCAGTGCTGCGTTAAATCATTTTTACTGTTACACTAAAATATATTATTTCAGTGTACGTGTTTTGTAGTGATCAACAAATTGTGAAACCCGACATGTTACGCGTGCGACAAAACGTCACAGATAAAGAGCCTGACGAAAAGTTCACGGTTATTTGATAAAAATATCAATAGCTATGACTTGTTTTTATCACAGTTTAACAGTTTTACATAAAAATGATTTAATATTAAAATGAAATATTACATTTGAAACATTACAGGCTGCTGACGCACTTAAGCGTCATTTTTTCTTTAATGCCCTTTTAAAGCACATCAAAATCTAAAGATAAAATAGCGTAGCGTTCTATGTGCTAACATAATATTCATTTTTGAGGCTATATTTAGAAAAATAAGCGTAAATGGTCCGTTTTTTATAATATTGTTCCCTAATCGATCCAGCTTTATATATAATTAATTGACGTTATAAGGTTTTTGCATAGATCAAAAATTACATTGAAAGGATCGACTGCTGCAAAAAATCTAGAGGCGGCTATTTAATTGATATTGTTTTTCAAAATTAATGAAATACATAAAAAAAATCTGAAGATATTCTTAAATTTGTATTTTTTTTTAAAAAGTTCGGAAACTGATGCTGGATCACTCTTTCGATCCATAAACTTTATTTTTCATCAGTTTACTGTTTGATTTGAGGATCAGTAGTCGTTGTTGATTTAATATAACCGCTATAATATGAAGTTGCTAATACTGTCATAGATTAATGCTATTTATGGTAAAAATGTGGCCTAAATACCCAGATGGAAATGATCCTCAAAAACGCCAATTGTAGAGAAATATTTTTCTTAAAGATAGGAAGAATTTCCAAGAAGCTCGAGGGCTTTGGAATGTACTGCTCTCAAGACGTTGAGTCACACATTGATATTCCGAGTAATGTGCATATACAAATAGGATGTGGATTAAGAAGAACCGTTCATGTGCACTTGCTCCCTGGTAGAAATACTTGCTTTCTGTTTTTAAAAATAAAATAGCATTGCTGATTAAAATTAATAGTTGAGTGTTAATTCGAAAACTTCTGATCTAAAGTATCATTAAATCTATGAATCATCTATTCACATTTTCTCTCATTATAAACTGCCAGATCGACCACTTTTTCCACTCTAAACCGCAATCGTCGTGCAGGCAATTGTATAGGTTAATTATACTGATTATTATTTGAATCCACTAGCATAATTGTGCAGCATAGATATCGACGTAATTGCAATCGCGAAATGCAATACTGCATGCGGGGCGCGGGGAGGGCTGGGAAGGGGCACGACCAAATCGACCAATCGCAAACAGTTGCCAAGAGGCTCGACTCCAGCGGCGCGCAACCGACTGGCACGCGGACTAGAGAAACTGGTTTTTACAAGTACATTCTTAGAACTATCAATTATAATGTAGGTTGCATTCCAGTCGACATACATAATATCACATTATGGCAAAAAATAATTTAATTATTAAATTATTCGTTGCTGCGTTTATATTATTTATACATAAATATCTTTATTTTTTATTTTTCAAGTTTTGTGTTTTACGTCATTTAAGGTGAAATTGCGTCATTGTAAAACACACCTACTTTTGCTATCAGCGACATAGAACATTTGGTCGACGTTTCGCTATTTTTTAAAAATAATCACGCTTTATTTATCTGTTCAAGGTTCATAAGTATATTTTATCTTAGAATGGTACTTAAATTTGTATCTCTGCCTTTATGACTTGTACATATGTTCAGCGTATCAAGCTGTATAAATAATCTCTGTGCTCTATTTTTTATAAGATCATACTAAAGGAAAAGTGTGTTAAATAATATGTTTTCATCTCATTTTATCGTTTTTTGTGACATTGTTTTGGTAGGGACGTGATTTCAGACTTTTCAAGGGAAGTAAAAGTTGGCCAGCCAGTAATGGTTTTTTTAATGCATTTTTATGCCCAAATTCAAGGTCCGTCCCTAATTAAATTCCACATCAAAAGCAATAAAATCGTGCCGTCGCCGTCACAGTGGAAAAACTTTACAACAATATTACGACTTACAATAAGTGAGAATCAAACGAAGCATATCTAAACCAAATTTTGACCAATAGAAAGGCGCAAAAAACAATTTATAGTTATTCAATTTAACTACAAGCATTTTAAAATTTATAGTATAAAATAACTACATTGTAGTTGTTTATTGCATTATAATTAATAATTAAATTTAAAAAAAAATCGGCGAAAACAACTGTATGGTAACCACAGAACAAAGAATATAATGGTAGGTAACTAAAGTGTGCATAAAGGAGCGACGAGGTACAGAGAGTAAAATATATGGTTATCATTAAACTATCACCAAGTCGCTCTACTATCTCAGTAGCCCAGTTACGAACTTTCTCTCGACATTCGTATTCATCCAAATCCCAAATCTTCGTATTATTTTTTCCAAATTTAATCGGCAAGTGTGCGGAGCCGAAATAAATAAAATCGTTTATCCAAGATCAGGAACTTTATTTCATATTTTTCCATAGATACGGGGGGTAGGGGGGCAAAATTTGGTCAGTGATTTGTCGTTTTTTAATATTTCAATTTCATCAAGATTTATAGTATTTCATTAAAGGACATGAAATTTTCTGGTCAAAAGCGAAAACTCTCGGTTAATTAGCGTTTATGATAAGACTTCTTATAACAATATCACGACTTACAATAAGTGAGAATCGAATGAAAGAACAGATACACCGAAACTGAACGCTCGTTACCGAGCGTTCCCACTGCAACAGTGCCAACGCGATTTTATTGCTTTTGGCGTGAATTTGTGACTTCTAAGAAGTGATATTTTTTTTTGCGCCATCCTATTGATCAAAATTCGGTTTGAATACACTTCGACCAATACTCTCATATCAGAAATCCGTACTAATATCGATAAGGATAGCTAACATATTTAACATAATGTAATATACAAATGCAGACAAACCATAGAGCGATATGCGAGGTCTGCCTGTACTTAGTGAGAGATTAGTTGGTTTAGTTTGTATTTTGCACTTGACTTAATGAAAGTTCTAAAACTTAGGTTTGGGTTGGAAGAGCAAATGGACGTTTCGCAACTCAAAGTAAGTTTCATACACATTTTAGTGTAGCATATGATTTCACTAGCGCCTATCAGTTAAAAAATATTTTCGCTAGTGAAAATGTATTTGAACTTCACCGAAAAATTTATACATGTAAATGAATATATTACTACGTATGGAAAATTTTAAATCGTTTAATTTTACTAGAACCAGTCAGATAAATTGTATTTTTTATTAGTAAAAATATATATCTACCGGTGAAAATGTATTCCGATATGATTTAACTGAAATGACATATTCTTAAAAATATTTTAGGGGTATATTGAAGACGGTTTTTTTTAGATTTTATTTGAGGGATAACACGAAAATTTCTGGTTTAGAATCAGGGACGTCATTTTAGTGTTTTCAGAGGGGAGGGGAGATAAAAGTTTGCTAGTCGGTGGGCGTTTTTTTTTTTAATATATTGATTTCATGCTTCTTATATCTATCACCGTAAACATTGTGTTTGGCAAGCTCGATGAGAAGCTGGATAACTGGTATAAATAGAGTATTCTCAAATGGTTAATTCGCTACTCTCTTGGGCACTTTACAGCCCGTATTTGAGTCACTGAGTATCGACAGATTGTCGATACCACCCCATTAGAAACATCAATAAGTATTTTATTGAAACGTATTCAACTTTAAAAATTTGAAAAAAGCACTAAATATAAAATTGTTAAACAAAAAACTTTTACTACCATTATCTTCTTGTAAAATAAAAGCTGTTATGCCATACACAAATGACTCGCTTATCCATTTTCACTAATAACACAGCACCATTAATTAGTTCTTATAGTATAATAAATTACAGAAATCCTCACAGAACATTTTTAAAATATAAAATTTAAATTTAACAATATAAAACGGAAGCCATAAAATATTAAGGATTATTTCATAAATAGCGATAAATAACTAATAAATTTATTGTTGCATGTTCAATCTCACACGATGTCACCATTTTTGCCATTCTCTTAAAGAAAATCAAAATCAATTGGCTAATTTGTAATTTTATTTTATTCATTTCAAGTAATTTTGTTGCGGCTCTTGAACCACCAGTTGGCCATGAATCGGTCCGCAACAGCTGCTAATGTCACTTTGGCACTACAACACGCGCCTTGGACGGAAGAGCACGCAATCGACGGACAGCATGTAAGTTCGCTACTGTGACGTTTTTTGTCGTTGCCATAGTCGTGAATCTCTCAAGGCCGCGATCGCGATTTTCTCACAAGTGCTGCAATTTTCTGTAACTTCCGACGCGTTTTCCGGCCGCCTCAAGGTTTTGCAAACGCAGCAATTTCAGCTCGGAATCTAGAGCATATTCACTCTGTCTTGCACATTTTTTGAAATAAAACATCTAAAGAACGATAGTAGTTGACGACTTTTGTACTACTCGCGCATGCGCACTAAATTGACTTATAATTTTATTATAAATACTTTCATAATACACCTAATGTCTCTACATTGTATTATATAAACAATGTATATTCGTACAATTTATTTTTGTCTGACTGATTTTTCAAATTCATTACAAAAAACAGCTGTCAACTGTCATATATTTATTTATATTATTTGACAAATAATTTTTACTAATCTTAGCTGTTGTAAAGTTAAATATTATCTTATGATTAGTTTTAGCTTTAACCTATATCAAAATAATCCTCAACTTCTGTCCACGTTTACATGACCAATTTATCTACGAAAGCCAAAACATATTCTACTTTTATATATTGCTACAATAAATTCTCTTTAGCTTAATAAACAACTAAAATATTATATAAATTAGTGTAGATATAATATATTTATAGATAGGTATTTATTTTTTTGTTTCTAATGTTACATTCTTGAAGAATTGTATGAAATAAGTGACTATGTATAGAAATAAAAAAAAAATATTTGCTGCATCAGTAATTTAATTTAACTGCCAGTAGTTTTATAATTTAAATAGTCAGTTGTTAAACGGTCACTAATTTTATTAATTTTTTTAATCATTTACTGTTTATTATGTTGTTATAGTCTTAGTGACATTTTAAAGTCACTGGTCATTTATTTTTATTAATAACTGACCGATCAACAACAATGTAGCTGACAATTTATTAGTCTCAATTTAATATATAATTGTAAGTAATTATGCAAAAATAAAATTAATTACTTTTGCTATTTTCGCTCTGATGGTTTAATAATATCAGAGCTTTACTGGCTGTTTGTCAAAAAGTTTTTGGCCATGCATGTATTTATAATATTACTGACCGTTTTAATAAAAAGTTATTGACGATTTAATTCATTGCCCTTAATAATAACCGACCGTTTGAATTTTTTCTGTTGTTAAAACATAAAAATATCAATGTAATATTAAAAAAATGACCCAAAGAACCCTATACTTTTCTTTATTAAAACTGCTATTTATAGGTTTAACATTTAAAAAATTTGCGATGCGCTGCGAAAATACTTTTTTGTATTTTTTTTTATCTTAAATGCTATTTTGACCAAATGTTAGCATTTTATCATACAATAATATGCGTTGTTAGATATGGAATGAAGTGAAATTATTAACTTTTAGCATTTTATCATCCAATAATAAAGAGATATTTTGACCGAATGTTAACATTTTATCATACATTAATATTCATTACTAAATATGGAATGAAATGAAATTATTAACTGACAAAATTTAGTTTGCTGTCATACTTTATTGCTCAGTATGAACAGTCTGTATTAAAAAAAATATTGACCCTATTTGACAAAATTAATGACTATTAATAATTATTAACAGAACCTGTATTTATTCTATTTAATTTGTTGCTCTTCAATAATTACTGACTTTTTATTTAATTTACTGATCCAATAAACATTGTTTTTTTTTTAAAAATAAACAATAATTCTAATTGTACTATAATTTTATGTGTTATATTACTATGATTGGTTAATAACTGCAATTTGAGCTTGATTAACCGTTTATGATAGTGTTACTGACCATTTATAATCATTACCTGACCCTTAAATTCATTTTAAGTTACTAAAATTTTAACTTACTTCAATTACTGATCCAATAAGTATCGGTATTTTTTATGAAAAAAATAAACAATACATCTAGTTGTAGTAAAAAATATTATTTATGTTAATATGACGCAATTTGAGTTTGATTTACTGTCTATGACGAAATTACTGACTATTTAATTAGTTGTATTTTATTAATTACTGACTATTTAAGTTACTAACATTTAACTTAAATTACTGATCTAATAAATATTGATATATTTTTATTTTTGCTTTATATATATAAACATAATGCTTCGTATTACAGTATAAATTTATATTTTATTTTACCATAACTGGTTAATTTCAGCTCTATTTACCGTTTATGACAAAGTTACTGACTATTTATAATTATTTATTTTGTCATTTTTTTTTCTTTTATAATTTTTGACTATTTATTATGGTTACTTATTTTTTTATTAAACTTCAATTACTGATCCAATAAATAGTCAGCCCATTTAATTCATTGTGCTTAAATAATTACTGACTATTTATTTAAGATTCTGAAAATTAATTAAACTTCAATTACTGCATATAACATATTTTGCATATAAGTTTTATGTCCTTAACTCTTTGAGTGGTGAGTTAATTTACACACATTTTTTATTTGTTAGTATGCAGCTGAGAGTGAGTTGAATTTACGTATTATTTCAAAATTATTCTGTTATTATTTATTAAATTATATTTTATATTTATAGTACATAATATAAAAAATCAGTAATTACTAACGTTTAATTAACTTTGATTTATTTTACCGTCTGTATTTTAATATTTAATTTAAATTTTTTCTATTATTAAATTTTGTTCATTTATCTTACATATTTTTATATATATCTATTATTCGGTTTTGGGTATTTTTTTTTAGCAATTCAGAGGCTCTCAATATTTTTTTATAAAATATTTATTTCGTACTCTATAATTTATGGCTATTATTATTTATAAAAATTATTTGCGTTAAATCAAATTACAAGAATTTTTTTATTTTAGTTATATATGTAAATATAAAATTAGCTGGGGTTCCCTTAAAACAGTAAAAGTTTGACCGCCGTACATGTACGGCGGTACCGCTCAGGGTTAAAATAGGTCTATAGCAGAAATCTTCGCTTTACTGACCTTTGTGAAAAATTACCTTTTTAATTATCTATTTATTACTGTTATTTTTAAAAAAAAACTGACATTTAAAATGTCGCCTTATTTTTTCAGATTTTGCTCAAATTTATCGCTAGAATAAAAAAAATATATTTTATTTTAAGGATCCATATACAATTTTTAATTCTTTTTTTATTTTAAATATTATTTGCTTCGAGCAAAACTTCGAAAAACTGTAGATTCATTCAAAATATTCATTGATTTTAATCATATAAAAAGTTTACCGTTATAATGTAAATATTCATCAACACTAAAAAACAGTATAAATGTTTTTTAACTGAGTAAAAAAATCTCAAAAAAACTAAACTGCATAAAATAGAAATTGTTTGTCATGGTTTAAAATTACAATAAAAAATGACATAGAAATCGATTCTATTTTTTTGATTCAAGGACTACAGTATCAGAAACTTTATTATTAGTAGGTATATAATGTTAATTTAATTAAACGTGACTTATGATTTGTTTCATACGTATAGTTTTATCAAAGCGTGACGATTAATATAAATTAATTAATTGTTATATTATAGAATACATTCTTTAGTATAATTGGAACAAACGAGATGAGTGTTTTTGTCGAACAAGTTGCAATTATAAATCTATGCGTCATTGATGTGTTATTTGTTGAAATATAAATGTTACAATTAAATCTATTAATATAATCATCTTGTTATCGGTTACATATCTTTTGACTGAATATTTAGTTACGCATTCAATATTGTTTGTTTATTATTGTATATGGTAGGTACTACAAGCGTCAAATTATTGATACTACTGTATTTAAAAAACGTATTTTTAATCTTATATACTTTTTATATATCGTATAATGCTATGAACCATATCATATAATATTAAAAAAAACAATTAAATTAAATTTATTTACAGTAACGATAATGCAGGTAGTACAAAACAATTTATTATTATAATATAATGAAAGAAATTTAAATTACATATAAATATTGAAATTTTTCAATTATTATATGTATGTATGTACCTACATACATATATTACAATCTATAATTAAATCACAAATGTTTTGTAACTAGGCGAATTGATTGCAAGCTTTTTGTCACAGTTTTTATTGAAAAAATGAATTACATTTTTAAGTTATTAAGAAATTGTTATACTGACAGGCATTCGATTCACTTTAAAATGTTTGCCACATCTAAATAAGTTCATAGCATATGTAAGTGCAAAAAAGTGAACAAATAGCGCAATAAAATGCGCGTGCCACTGCCAGTTTTACGGATTAAATTAACCTAGATTTTTTGTACAGTATGTTCTTTTATTTTGATGATGGCCATTATATAGGATGATCGAACTTTAAGAAAAAAAATACACAAATTTAAGGATATGTTTGGATTTTTTTTATTAATCGAACATTTGCTCATAATATTATGTACGAATTTTACAAAAAATTGTGACGCATACCTATTTTTAAGATAAGCGTTAAACGATAATAAAACGTGGACCTTTCCAACATTTTGTTCCGTTCAACAAACGAATTCTGTGAATTTCGGTCATAGTAGATTCCGCTGACAAGCGTTCTATTCACAAATGTTGAGAAAGAGCATCGCATTGTTTCGCATTTCGGTTGTATTTGCTTAATTATATAAATTGTTTCATTCTAAGATTTTTTCAAATTTCGTTCGAGATAGCATAAACTAATTGGGCGAATAATTCAAATATTCGGATATTAGATTGAGATCCCTATTCCTAAGTCATCGACGATATAATAAAAAAAATGCTTATTGCTAGAGGTCGATCAGCTAGATCGTGAGGTTAGATTGAATATGATTCGTCATAGACAAAATAAGAAATACTCCGCGAAAGTATTTCTATCGCGCACTGCTTAAAGCAGATAAATTTCGAAAACCTTCCGGGATCGTTGATAAGAGAATTTTTACATTCATGTGGCATGTAATCATGATTTTCTTAGCTTAGGCCCGCAAGGTGAGGAGGTTCGTTACGCTTTCCAAAATTTATAAAAGACATGTTTGCTTTTGAGTATTGCGATAAATCCATAGAAAATCATTTTATATATATCCCACCGTACGTGCAGTCTCGTTTCCTAGGGAAGCATTGGTTGAACACACCGTAAATTTCGACATAAAAAGCGGTAAGGGTTGCGTCTATATTGTCGCAATCATAGACTCGCGTCCAATTGCATTTTGTCCAACATGCTATTAAGTAAGTAAAAATTGCCGCTTAATATTTGTTTTGGCAAACATAATATTTTTCAAATATGTATATATGTTTGACTATTTTGTTTTATTAACTGTTTATATATATATATATATTATTTATATTGTTTTTTATTATTAATATTAATTTCGGTGTTATATTAAGTTGCACGATATTAGTAAAATATTTTAATGCGTTTGAAGTTTTAATGCGAACTTACGATTATGAACTATGTATCTCTAAACCGGAAAGTACTATATTTTATTTTTATAAATTAGTTATTTTGTTGATTCCGACGAAAATTCAAAATATGTATATATTTTAATTTTATTTTTTATATTAAAAAAATGTCGAAAACAAAACAACAAACTTACCTACCTACATTATATTTTTTGTAAGTTACATTTACCTATAAATTTGCAGCCGAACGTTCTGTAAAAATGCTATCGACAAACTTTGATAAGTATGGTCATCAGACAAGTTGGATTTTTTTGAGGTTTGAAAATCCCTGTTGAAACCCTTTATCGTAAAGGAAATGAATTGTGGCTTTATAAACCGGTGAAGTGTACGCTTACCAGAGATTGATCGAACATTTTGTCAAAAAATAGTAATTCACCAATAAACAGAGATTATGTAAGATATTTTATTAGCGTCTTTTGCTGCCCCTGTTATTGTTCGTATTAATAGCATCATTGTCTTGACCCTAACCGGATAACTTATCAGATACACTCAATCTTCCTGCAGTTATCCTGATTGAGCTAATAATTGGATCACGTGTGAATCGTATGAAATCCTCGCGTGAAACTGATTGCCCTATTGCGGGACGGTTGTCCTTCTATGTGCATTCACGTTCACGTGCTGTTTATTTTTAAACACTTTGTATTTGCATTGTTAGCACAGTGTAGTGATCCAGACAATCGTGGAAAATTTGCTTGACGTATTATATTGTTAAAAATATACAAACTACGTCATAAGGTCATGGAGACGAAAATATTTTTGCGAGATTTTAAAATAACGTAATAAGTATTTCGACCTTTTAGTTAGCTTCGTTTTGCACGTAACATTTTATGTAACTTTTAATATATTATGTACATATGAATGATAAAACGATGATAAGCGTAATGATATTTTGTATATATATATATAGGTATATATTTACTATGTTTATAAAAAATATATTTAAGCTTAATTAAAGTGTTGACGCACTAGAAGATTGTGATAATCAGGACCACCGAGAGCGAACCCGAGGCCTGGAAAAACAACGATTCCGGGCCTCATGGCAAAAATGGCATTTTATGTATTTTTTAACATCGTAATAAAATTTCTTGTTTCTATGTTACAAATTAATATAATAATTAGCTACCGTTGCGACATATTTTATGCGAATTATTTTTATTAGGCATTAAAATTATTTTAAAAAATCTGCTCACAATATTTATCTGATAATAAGTCGTGTTTTCTTTGCTGCTCAGTGTTGCCATATAGTGAATTTCCAGTTGAGGTCAAAAGCTATAAAATCTTGCCAATAGGAAGGCGCAAAAACAATTATCACTTCTCAGAAGTCAAAAATTCACATCAAAAGCAATAAATCGTGCCGTCAAAAGCAATAAAATCGTGCCGTCAAAAGCAACATGCAATCTTCTGGCCAATTCTTTTTAAAATCCACGTCAAAAGCTATAAAATCGTGCCGTCGATCCTTCTGTATTGCCTCCCCCTATACATTTTTTGCAGGATCATAAAATCAGCATTTCTTAAAATAATTAATTCCTGTTCTTAAATTATTTTAAGCAAGGGCAGTAGCTTTATTATGGTGCTCAGGAGATGCAAGAACGGATTTATTTCTAGAATCTCATTGATTTTTATTTCACTTCATATAGCATATTAAATTTATAATTCGCCATGACTATATATAAATCATAATATCAAGTGACAATAATTGACTTTAGAGATGAATGCTTCTCTCATTGTCAATTTTATGGCAATGAATAAAAATAATTTAATAAAAAATATTGCCATTAAAGGAAATATAACACATTCAATGTTTTATATAGTATGGTTGCCTCCTTATGAGCGATAAGTGAAATGTTATTGATATTATAATGCATATTAGGCATTTTAAAGTTTAATGGCTCAGCTAGTATATTATGAAGATGGAGCATTTCATTTTAACCCTCATAGCGTTAGATTTTAAGGCAAAATTCTTGAAATGTGTAACTAGATTTTTGAATACAGTAGTACTGTGTTTTTAGCGCTACTCTTACGTCTAAAGTCCTTGGTGTCACCTCTTTGGCATCCTAAAATACATTCCTACAGTGCATCTTGACCGAATGGCATTATGTTTCGGATTGCTCAAATGAATGTCATCTTTCGCGACGCGAAATAATAACAAAATCGCCATTAACCTCGAAAATGTGTGTTAACTCTGAAATGACACTTTTGATTTTCACGCTCCTGAAAACTTAACGTGAGTTGATTTGTTACAATACAGAATTGGCACTTGACACGTTTTAAATCGCCCACTAAATAGTTTCATTGTTTAAAAGATAAGAAGACCCAAATATATTTTTGAGTTTATAGCTGTTTTCTATTTTATGTCATTGAAGTTAATCATTTTTTCAGCCTTATCTGTGCGGTTTTTGGATGGAGGCTAGGTCAGAAATTAAAGTACGACACCAATGTCGACCTAAACTATGTAGACGTAAACACGAATGGATAAAAAAATGTAATGCGTAATCTGTTAAGATGGCGTCATTGAATCAATTATTGGGTCAAATATTGTTTTATATAAAACGACCATATAACATATGATTATAGGCTCATTTCAGGTGCATCGTTAGTTTCTTAACCCTTTCAACGCGAATGGCTTTTATAGAAGTCATCTAGAAAAGTGCCATAAACCTTTGAGCCTAATAATATAGTTAATTGGTATAATTTATGGCTGTAAATCACTATTGAACCATAATATTAAAAAATATATGAACCATAATATTTCAGCATCAAGCATCAGTGTCAAATTAGGAAGAGTATTCAAAGGTATCCCTGTTTAGAATCCGCGACAAAAGCAATAAAATCATGCCGTCGCAGGGGAATGAGAATCAAATAAAGCATATCTAAACCAAATTTTGACCAATAGGAGAACGCAAAAAACAATTATCACTTCTCAGAAGTCAAAAATTCACGCCAAAAGCAATAAAATCGCGCCGTCGCCATCGCAGTGGGAACGCTCGTTACCGAGCGTTCCCACTGCGACGGCGCCGACACGATTTTATTGCTTTTGACGTGAATTTTTGACTTCTGAGAAGTGATAATTGTTTTTGCGCCCTCCTATTGACCAAAATTCGGTTTGAATACACTTCGATCAATACTCTCATATCAGAAGTCCGTATTAATATCGGTATATTTATAAAACGAAGTGCATACAAACTATGGAGCGATATGCGAGATGCGACATCTGTCTGTATTTCTTCTTATTTTACCCTGAGAGATAAGTTCTTTAGTTTGTATTTTGTTAAGTTCTGAAAATTCAGTTAATTTTGAAGCTTTCATTAGGTTAAGTTTAAGTTTAAAAGCAAATTGCTGTTTCGCAACTAAATATTACATTACCTTATAATTTAATTCTGCTATTCGCGAGGAAATGGACTTGACTCACATTTTACTTAATCGCATTCGACATTGACAACCGACACTAACACCTGATTTATATTTATAAATTGATATACAAATATAAATTTGTACAATAAACAGTTAAACTAACTCGAAATATTGCAGAGGTGTATCAAATCAGTAGAAAAATTGTCATATATAGAGCATTCAACTAATACATAAATTAAACTTTAATATAAACATCAACATCTTGGGCATCATTAACAGCGCTCGACTCATAACAATGCATATTGTCTTTCCAGGTTACAAAAACAACAAAGACATTTGTTAATAAAGGCGCATGTTACTGACGAACAATATTTATGGCCACTGAGTCATTATGGTTGCCCACCCCTAATAATGTCCATTGTCAAGATTTGAATATTTTTACACAAGCGCTATATAAAATGATCGCACGACTGCGACTCATTTTTATGACAACTAAATCAATAAGGTTTAGTAAAATAAAGTATCAAAATTTGAGGAATGGTAAAATTAAATCTGTAAAACGTAATTTTAGATAAGCGCTTAAAGCAAAAAAGTAAATGTCAATAACTAGCTATATATTAATTTAATTAATTAATTAGAATGACATTTTATTAGTAAAAAATAAGACAATTATATTGACTACTGTAATACATTTTCGATTATATAATAAATTAATTTACGAAAAATATTCTAACTACGCAACAAAAAAATTTAATAAAGTATAATTTTCTAAATCTCATCTGCATTGATTTGATCAAATCGATATCTGACTATTTTCTAGGGACGTTATTTAGGGGGGAAAACAGAAGGAAGTATTTACCCTCTCTTTAGCGAGAAAAATTCATGTACTATAAATTCTTAAAAAAACTGAAATGATTCTTAACCAGAAATTTTCGAATATCCCTCAAAATAAAATCTAAAAAAAGCAGTCTCGAAAATATTCCAAATTTTTTTTAAAATATATCTTTTCAGTGAAATCATATCAACGTACATTTTCATCGGTAGATATATATTCTTACCAGTGAAACGAAGATTATCGTCTCCCGCATACAAAGTTTTAAAGACTCAAATGTCACTTTATTAAGCATTTTTGATACATATTGTTTTTTGTATAATTTACTTCTTTTTTTTATCAAATCAGTGCTGAGATCCGCCATAGTTTTTTTATTTTTTCAATGTCAACTCATGACGACTTTACGTTTCAGCTTTCAGAGCTACGCAACTGTGGCCCAAATAGGCCAAGACGCCAAGAGCTTCGTCATTCCATTGGACCATCTCTCCTATTCATCATGTGGAACATCATAGATCCAACGATCATTGATCTACCGACGTGATCGTCGATCGGACACATACAAGAAAAAAATGCTTAAATAAATTAATTTTTATACCTGTGATCCTAAATATTTTAATATAAAATATACACACAACTCTTATGTGCTACATTAGTGTATTTAAATACAGTGTATAATAAAAGTTGATTTATAATCAATTAAAAAAACATAGTGATCGAGTGGTACAAATAATGTGATATCAATAAAAAAAACACGGCCTTAAGTAATTGTGATTCTAATTAATTTATTGTGATAATAATAATAATTTAAATATATATTTATATAAAATGTGTAACTTTGAAAAAATGGATAGTGGTTCGTTATTAAAGTGGAGCCGGGCGATGCCGGGCGCCATTTTGATTTTTGCCATTTTGGCGGAATCAGTGTTGCCAGTGGCGAGAGCTGAAGACAGAAATCACCTCCCCCCCACGTGCGAAAGGTTTGTTCATTTATTTAATATTTAATCTAGTATTTATGTCAAGCTACTCAAGGCTACGGGGCCACTGCCAAGAAAAGGGCAAAGTTGTGAATCGACACATTGTTAGTGGTTGTTATATAAATTTGGCGGCTGTTCAAGTGCGAAACAAGCTGAACACTTAATATGTAACATTAAATTTCCTTTTAATAAAAAAAATGTTATCCCCTTTTAAATGTTCTATTGAAATTCTCTCCCCTTTTGCTCTTCCTCGTATTCAGGTAACGTGTCCGATTTTTTAGTTTAGTTTAGACTTGACCTAAAATTGTAATTAGTTTTAGAACTTTCATTAGTTTAGGTTTGGGTTTGAACAGCAAATAGACGTTTCGCAACTGTCAAATTGAGTTTCATATACATTTTAAAACAGCATATAATTTCACTAGCGCCTATTAGTTAAATTATATTTTCGCTAGTAGAAATATATGTATATCTACTGGTGAAAATGTATTAGGCGTACCCTAAAAAAACGACATTTTTTTACTGAATAACTTTGACGGTCAGTTGTGACTTATTTGTTGTACAAATCGCATGTCTTTCTTTCGGTAGTGTTTGAATTAACATCTAGAAAGTGCGTTCCCAACAAAAAACACCCTAAGTTTCAATGGAAGATTTCATTTCGAGTAATGTGTTTTTATGCATTTGTATACTATATGAATTTCACAAAAAAATTGGCAACCACAGCAACCAAAAGCATTTGTTCCGTCTATGGTTAAGTTTTACTGATTCGCTAATTTAAAAAATAGTTCAAAAGATTTAAATCTGGAAATTTTAGTTTGGAAGACAAGCCTAGAAGTATGACACAAAAAATCATCGATGATACCGCATAGCTGCAGAAATTTAAGCCATTATAGAGATGTAGATTTAGGATATAACAGATAATACAGGATATGCATGGTCTAGTATTCAAAGAAGACGTAGAAACAATGCTTGTGTGTTCTACTAAGCGACGAGAACAAGGCGACGCGCCTGCCTCATACTGCGAGAATCACGCGAGAAAAATTAATGTTCTCGAATGGAAAACTGTTGCTCACAGCATAATTTAGTTAGTGAAAAAAATTAGTGTTAATGAAGTTAAAACGTTTCCTTCTGAATATTTTAACTCACAGTCAGTTTTTACAGATCTGAGATTAAAAACTTACCTGATAGATCTAAAAAGGTTGTATCTGTCGATGGAGATTACTCTGTTATTAAAAAATAAATTTGTTATTGTAAAAATACATTTCATTAAAAAAACGTCCAAATATTTTAACTTTACTAGTGAAAATATAACTATTTTTACATAAATAATGATAAGTATGTAAATGTATACATTACTATGTAGAAAAGTAGAAATCATATAATTTTACTAGCACCTTCCAGATAAATTATATTTTTACTGGTAAAAATATATATCTACCGGTGAAAATGTATTCTGATATAATTTCACTAAAATGACATATTTTTAAAATAGATTCGACTACTTTTTTTAGATTTTCTTGAAGGGATAACCCGAAAATTTCTGACTTAGAATTAGGGAAGTCATTTCTGATTTTCTCAGGGAGAGGAGGGAAAGTTGGCCAGTCAGTGATTGTTTTATTTTAATATCTAGCGTTTTTAATAATACTGTATGTAACAATATTACGACACATAATAAGTGAGAAACGAATGAAGTACATAAAATCAAATTTTGACTAATAGATGAGCGCAAAAAACAATTATCTCTTCTTAGAAGTCAAAAATCCACGTCAAAAGCAATAAAATCGTGTCGTCGCCGTCGCAGTGGGAACGCTCGTTGCCGAGCGTTCCCACTGCAACGGCGCCGACACGATTTTATTGCTTTTGACGTGAATTTTTGCCTTCTGAGAAGTGATAATTGTTTTTGCGCCCTCCTATTGACCAAAATTCGATTTGAATACACTTTAAACAACACTTTCATATCAGATGTCCGCAGTAATATCGGTAAGGATCATATTTTAACATTGTAATATCAAAGTGCAGACGAACCATCGAGCAATATGCGAGATGCGACTTCTGTCTGTACTTTTTTTCCGCTTATTTCCCCCTGAAAGTTGAGTTGGTTAAGTTTATGATTTAGATTTGCCCTAATTAAAGTTTCAAAATTGTGATTGGTTTTAGAACTTTCATTAAGTAAAGTTGGGTTAGGTTAATTTGTGTAGTTTTGGTTAGGGTTTGAACAGCATATTTGCGTTTCGCAACTGTCAAATTGAGTTTCATAGACATTTAGAACAGCATATTATTTCACTAGTGCCTATCAGTTAAATTATATTTCCGCTAGTAGAATAATATAATACATTATAATATATAAATTATATATCTACTGGTAAAAATGTACTTGGACTTCTCTAGTTAAAATATAACTTCACTGAATAATACAACCATTCATACATATATATCTACCGGTGAAAATATTTTCTGATAATATTTCACTGAAATGACATTTTAAAAAATATTTTCGGAATAGATTCGAGACTGTTTTTCTTATATTTTATTTGAGAGATATCCCGAGAATTTCTGCTTTAGAATTAGGAACAAAAGTTTGCCAATTAAAATGTTAAAAATAAATTCTTAACTGACTCTGGAATACTCCCTTATTAAACCAAAAAAAAAACATAATTTAAAAAAAATGATTTCACAACTCAACGAGCAAACAAAATCTTATAGAATTATGCCTGCACTACACTCTCTGGAAGTTGTCCAAACCAAAGTTACAGCTGAAGTGGGCCGAGTACGACTTCGAGTAAGCGACCACACTGTTGCAAATTTCATATGCCGTCCGGCCGGCGGCCGTGAATTACGTCCGGACGGCGGCTTCTGTCACGTACAGCCGGCATATTTGCGCGCGATCAAAAAAAGTGCCAAATAATCGCAATTTTTTAATTGTCATATTATTAAAATTACGCTACTGATAATTATAAAAGTTTGTGTGGGCACTCACTAATACAATATCAATGAAAACTTTTCGGTAATAAATATTCAATTTACGCAAAATCTTTGTCGGCTTTTGCAAAATGCCATAAGGCATAAAAATTACACTTTAGAATACGAACACCACATCTGTGACTATCCTAGAATTTGTCGCCATCGATTCTAAATAAGAATTCCTTATGGTGTGACATTTATATAAACCGATCTAGGATAATACATAAGGATATTCGAAACGATTTTTTTTAACAAAATCAAGTACCACTAATTATTTTTTAATTATTTAATTTTATATGAAAAAAATATAATAACGATATTAGAAGAATATACTATCAAAAATATAATTGATCCCTTATGGTGCCCTAAAATATTCAAAGATGTCAGTAAGAGTCTGTTGAAGTCCCTGATAAGCATGTGGTATTATAACTTGACCACGTGACCACGATGCAGCGCTCGACATGCGTGTTAACCATAGGACGCCTACTGAAATTGAACTGAGTTACTCGTTCTATCTCAGTTTGCGAAACACCATATCATTATCTCTCTCACTCTCGTCACTTAACATGCGAAAAAGCGAAAGGGGAAGTATCTCACCACTCGCGCTCGAAAGAGCAGCTCCGACTTCGGTCCTTTTGCCGACAATGTTCGGAAGCGCTCGAAGCTGGCATAGTCGACTGAATTACCCCCACTTTACCTCCCGTTCTCGGTAACCTAAGACAACTTCCGAGAGATTTTAGAGCGGGCAGAACCGAACTTGACCGAAGTAACCCACTATATTCTCCGTCCTTGGCCAACCTTGGCCAACTTCCAGAGAGTGTAGTACAGGCATTAGAACACGAAATTATTGAATATTTATTGAAGGCTAAATGAAATATAATAAAAGAATAAAAAATCAATAGTGTTCACTGCATGATTTTATTTAATAACACTGAGCATTTAAAAGTATTGAGCCATAGATTAAGTTAAGACGTTAAGAGAATAGACGCCAACAAACACTCATGCTTAAACAATGCCGCAGCAAAAGTGTTAATCGATAGGAAAAGTATTTTTAATATGCTCGTCTAAAATATTTGTTTGTTTGCTTCGTGCGAAATTTACAAGCAACATGACGATGTCAACTCAAAACGGAATACAGTTACTGAAACCTTGAAATATATTTTTAAAGTCGTGTGACAAAATAGCAATTAATGCCTCATATTTTTCGCTATTTACGTAGCTTTGTTCAGATAGTATGAAGTTACTTTTCTTATTCTAAGATGATCAAAATTTCAGTTAAATTTAAATTGCTGATTTTCACAATGTTTTTTAAATAAATAAACAATATTTTTAATATATAATTTACAGTAAACAACACAGCTTTAAAAATAAATATGTTTCATTATATAAAACTGTTTAATAAGCGAGTAAATTTCGTATTTAAATTCAGCCGCCACATAATAAATTATAAACTAACACATACAGTTTACTTAATCGTATGTTTTATTAGTTTACTATGCAATACGTTGTAGTATCTAGTTCGATTCTGCTAATTGACTATCCATTAATTCACTGCCCTACTTAACTTATATCGAACTCTTAGTTATGTAACATTGGTTTTATATATGCGTTTTCATTATTATTCCAGCAAAATCTATTGCCATGGACCACTGCTGGACACGGTGCAAATGGCCAGGATATTTAAAGACTCCAAGACCTTCGTTGACATGAAGCTGAAGCAACCGCAAACAGTGACGCTGCACCTCTTCGACTTGATGATGAACAGGACTTTGGGAACTCCCACTAAATCTGACGTGGAAGAGTTTGTGACTGATAATTTCGATCCGGAAGGGTCCGAGTTTGAAGATTGGAAGCCGAGCGACTGGAAGCAGAAGCCTGGTAATTATATGGCAGTGTATGTGTTGACATGGCTGCGTCGTTTATTAATAATTTTATTTCTAGCATTTTTGGGACGGATCCGTGATCCGCTGTTGAGACAATGGGCTGAAGACCTTCATCGTTTGTGGCTCATGCTCGGTCGCAAGATGAAGTCCCAAGTTCGTGCGAACCCTGAGCTTTATTCCATCATCTATGTTGATAATCCAGTTATTGTACCGGGTAATTATTATTTTTTACATTAACCAAATTTAATCAAAACATAAACAGAAAATAAAATGCTTCTTTATTCCATTGAGGAAATCCGCTACATTATTCTCTGTACATTATTCCCCTGGCCGTACTCATTTTCCTATACCTAACTATCCTTAAATTGTCTATTTCTAGTATTTAATCTATGTACATATTAATTTCTTATTAAATACTTATTAAAATACTCTGATTTTCTAACTTATATATAAATACTAAAACATTCATCTTCAATATTTCTTGAACATCAACTATTCCAATCTATTAATCATACTTCTACAACTAATAAATCTATTTTTATTTAAAACTACTCTCATTGCCCTATATTGTAATTTTTGCAACATCGTTTTATCTAATTTATTAAGCATATCAAATATTGTTGCACAATAATTAAAATAGGGCAATATAATAATTGTAGATTATTTTTTTTATGTTTATACTTAACATATTTTTCATTTTATATAATATACCTATTTTTACTATTTTTTTAATTTTATATTATTAACTATTTATATAATAGTGTCGTCGACAAAAAGATGTATTCTACATTTTTTTATATTATTAATTATATCATTAATATATATGTAATATAAACAGCAATGGTCCCAATTTTGCCCCCTGTGGTACACTGTGAAAGTTAGCTTATATTTATAATACTATTATTGTAATAAGGTGGAAGATTTCGCGAGTTCTACTATTGGGACTCTTATTGGATCGTAAAAGGACTATTACTATCTGAAATGACGCAAACCGTTCGAGGAATGCTTGCCAATTTTCTACACATCGTCGACACAATCGGTCATATTCCAAACGGTGGAAGAATATATTACAAAATGAGGTAATTAAAATTACTATTTTTATTTTTATCAATTCCTTGATGGTATTCCAATACCCACGGAGTCTTGAACGGGTATTGGAATACAATCTCTGTATAACATACTTGTTTTAGAGCTTCGAAATGTAACCGTGTTTCCCTCCTTCGGTCTATTCCTTATATTATTAATAAATATTTTACAGATCACAGCCGCCTATGCTCGTACCAATGATGAAGACTTACGTGGACGAAACTGGCGATCACGATTTTCTAAGACGCGCCATGCCGATCTTGGAGAAAGAGTTCAGATTCTGGATGATGAATCACTCGGTCAGCATTCAAAGGGACGGCGTCAGTTACAGACTGGCCAGATACGGAGACGGTTCCAAGGGTCCCCGTCCAGAGAGCTACAGAGAAGATATCGAAAGCGCTCAGTCGTACGAATCTGTCAATAAGAAAGAGTCATACTACGCAGAACTAAAAGCAGCCGCCGAATCCGGATGGGATTTTTCGACGAGGTGGTTCATAATGAACGGCACGAATAAAGGAAATCTGACCAATCTGATGACTCGGTCCATTATACCGGTCGATTTGAATTCCATTATTTGTTGGAACGCTCAATTGATTTCAGAGTTTCATAGTATGCTGGGCAATCCGGAAAAGGCGACTCACTATAAAAACATAGCTAATGAATGGATGGAAGCTATCGATAAGGTTAGTTAGTCATCGTGGTTTTTTTATTGTTTATGTATATTTTACGGTATGTTATGTTTTAGATATTGTGGCACGAAGAAATAGGAGCATGGCTCGATTACGATATACATAACGCTCAAAAGAGAGACTTTTTCTATCCTTCCAATATAGCACCTTTATGGACGGGAAGCTACGATCAAACTAGAAAGGAATACTACATCAATAGAATAATGAAATATTTAGATAATACAAAGGTGTGTATGATTCCATTCCAATTATATGTAATATTTAAAGTTAAATGTTAAGACCAAGTCGTTAGTATGATTGTTAAGGCCAAGAAATGAGGTTAACATTTTATTTGACATTTCAAATTAGTCCAGGGCCGGCCCGAGGGGCAGGCAGTACAGGCGATCGCTTGGGGCGTCTTGATACCAAATAAAGATGTAGTATTCACTTCAAATTATCAAACAATATTGTTAAATAATATAATCTGATATTATTTGTCGCGCTGGTGCGCTGACCTAAGCGATTCGCTGTAAAGCAATAAAAACATACATATATTATTTTTATTTGATGCGAATTCAAGAGGGTAGAAGCCGTGAAGTCGGGATGTTGAAAGATTAACAGTATGAAGAGGGGAACACCGACGGCGATTAAACGACTAAACTTCATATATAACGGTCATTGATTGGCTAGGTACATTGTTCCATATTTTTTAACTTTATATAAATCGAGCATCATCAACCGTTCGCCGGTTAAGTTAGGTTTGCTATCCCAATTTTTAAACTGCATATAATCCGAACATACACCTGCTACAATCATATTTTTCTTCCAACTTCCTTCCTGGTGTCTTCCAATTCTGTTGAAGGTGGAGACACTCTTCTTGGAAGAGGTTGTAGAGCTCTCCATTGTTTTGTATACGCCAATCGTATATAGCGCCATATATCTTGCGAAGCACTTTTCTCTCGAATATGTCAAGCAGCCTTTCGTCGGCCCTGGTTAGTGTCCAGCTCTCTGAATCGTATGTCAAAATTGCTCTGATCAGCGTTTTGTAGAGCAATATTTTTGTATGACGAAATCGTGTCTGTGATTTGATTTGTTTTATTAGGCTGAAATAGTATTTATTTGCTGACACTACTCGTCTCTTGATCTCCTTGCTAACATAATATGAATTATACATATAGTGACAAATCATAATAAGTATTTGGAAAGACAGATACTGAAAAAACAGATACAGACAAGACTAAGAGAATAAATGATGTATAAATCCAGAAATAAAAACAAAATACAGTTAAAGTAAAAAATAATAATAATAAAAAAATACTATGAGAATTTTCTGAGAAACGCTACCATTTATAATTTGATTAGAGACGTTGTTTTATTATTTTTAAACTCACTATTTTTTTTATGCAATAATGTAAATTAAATATAATAGACATAAAAAATATTTTAAACCACTAAAACACTGCTCGTGATAGATCCAAACTCATTATGTATTCATTATAATTGCTCTTATTCATCCTGCTATTACAAATTAATTTTATTACAATATTTTTAGTCTCTTGTTTATATAGTAGTAGCACGTTGCTGTTTAACTTAACTTTCAACTTAAAATATTACTTTTAGATTAAATAGATTTTATGATAAATTAAATATTTTATTGTGAAGACCTATTTATTCATTATGCCAAAAATTAGGTAGCACTCTGGTAATACTGACGTGACGGCGGCGAATGGCAACACATTCCTTAGCGGATCTCTCAGTAGTCGGTCCGTGAAGCAGACAATTAATTTAATGTTTTAAATATTGCAAAAAAAGTTTTTTCTTAATTCCTGCAATCACAAAAGTAGCGTCCGAAGCATATGCTAAAAAAATATCGCCTCAAACTACCATTTTGTGACACACGAAACGGTTTTTGTACGGGTTTTTTGTCATAATCTACCAGGAGTGCATATGAGTGAGAAGGTAGCTGACAATTAATTTATTATTTTAATTATTAGGAATACTATTTTTTTCAATATTTGCAAATTATGCACCTCAAGAGTTGCGTCAAAGCATATTCAGAAAGAAAAAACGCTTCAAACTACCGTTTTTGTACGGGTTTTTTGTCATAATCTACCAGGAGTATAGAATAGGTGAGGAGGTAGTGGAGCTAATAATTTATTTATTATTATATATTATATATTTTGTTCGCTTTTGTTTTTTTGTTAAAAGCTCGTTTTACGCTCTACCTGCTATGAAATAATAGTATCTATTTACATATACATAAAGCCTATAATTGCATAACCGTAGTTCTCAACAGGTTCGACCAATCAGAAAAAAGAATTTAATTATTTAAAATTCCCATTGAGACGCATGATCTTAGAAAATGGTTACTATGTACATAAATAAACAAAATACACAAGTCTCACTATCGAATGCGTGTATAATGTTATTTTTTTAAGTTTAAGAGCTTACAAGATTAATCATAAAATATAATTGAAATAATTCATATAAATTAAAAAAGATGGTCGATAACGCAATCTGTTGATGAAAGTATTTTCCTTTTTTTACCGATTATAATTATTCGAATTGCAAATAAACCAGGTACGTGTTAACGGTAAACATGTTATACGTATTTAATATTACATATGAGGATTGAAAGTTAATGTTGATCAAACTACCTAAACGCTAATAAAACGTATTTTTTATCTTGTGATATTCTGGGATTTGTCATGGCGAGCGCGTAACAATGATTATGATGCAGGCGGTTATTTAACTGAATAAGTTTGGTTCCATTGCTTCTGAAAAATAATTATGAACCATAAAACTATGCACAATAATTAGAATCTAAGCACAATATTCCCACAGAGAACTGATAATGATTTGACATCATTTTTAAATTAATTTTATAATCGTCCTAAAATATCAGTCGTGGGCGCTTGTCTTCTTTATTCTTACGTTTATTGTGCCATATAGTGATAATCAGTGACTGCTGGTCAAAATAGAAACAGGTGGAGTCAGAGGCCAAAAAATTATATTTATTTTTTATCAAACTAAACATAATTTGTGTTATACATATAGGGACAAATCATAATAAGTTTTTAATAAAGATAGATACTGAAAAACAAAGACTCAAAAGTGTACTCCTTCATTTACCGAGATTTTCAGGATACTGGCTCCTCAAACTAGACACAACCGACATGTATTTTGTTTCATTGATCTTCAACCTCATTTTCCTGGCTGATCTCTGTAAGGCTAAAATAAAAGAAATTTCTTTCTCTAATTGTTGCGCCAATGATTTCAATTTTACTAGATCAAGAGGGATTACATGTACTATAATATACAATCATTCTATGGCTAAGCTTGGATAACATATGTTATAATTATATACTGTCAGATTTTATAATATAAAATACAACACTATTCTTTAAAATCATAAATAATAAACACTATATTTACGTTCTCCAAATATGATACCATTACAGATGATTATAAATATTTTAGGTTGATAATTACGCCGGTGGAATTCCAACGAGCGTCGAACACTCCGGAGAACAATGGGACTATCCAAATTCATGGCCGCCTTTGCAGCACATGATCGTTTCAGGACTACGATCGGCCGGAGTTCCAGTAGCGACCAGATTAGCGTACGAATGGGCCTCTAGGTGGATCCGATCTAACTTCCTAGCGTGGCAAGAGACTCATTCCATGTTTGAAAAAGTACTTTAAACAGATTTGTAAGTTGATTACGTTGAATTTATGCGTGTTGAATGTATATTATTTGTTAGTATGACGCTACCATCGCTGGTGGACACGGAGGAGGAGGTGAATATGAAGTGCAATTGGGATTCGGTTGGTCCAACGGCGTCATAATGGATCTGTTGAGCATGTACGGCGATACTGTGATGTCCGTGGACGAATTCGAAACTACAAAGGAGAACTTAAGAAACGAGGAAGACATAGAGACGGTGAATAATACGAGCGCCGCTAGCGTGAGCAGTGTCGTTACGGCGGTTCTAGCGTTAACGGCGTCGCTAGCAGCTGGAATATTAGGGTGAGGTTAGTATCGAAAGAGTAAGTTTTAAATCAGTATCGGGCAGAATATACATGTGGTACTAACTGATTTGCTTCTAAAGAGTCTGGTTAATTTAATTATTGTGAGCCGTTTCTCTTGCAGATGAATTTCTTAAGGGCAAGTCTTTACTTCAGTCATTTGGCATATAACTAACTGTGTAAAAAAATTATAAGTCTATAGAAAAAGATTTGGGATTTGTGTTGCAATATAATTAACCCTTTAAATGCCAGCGACTTTTTAGTGAGTCACCTATTTTTCTTTATGCGTCAGTGTCTCTTTTTAAAAATAAATATAAAATACTTGGCTTACTGATAAATAAAGCTAGTAGAATATTTTTTTATAATTAAAAAAATTGTTAATGATTTGTTAACTTGTTTTAAAAAATTAATTTGTTTAAAAAAATAATAATAATAACAAGTGAGTATTTAAATAAATAAATGTCAGAGAGTAATAACCCGAATCTGATTTAAATTTATTTGTGTTATGTTTTTTTATGTTCTTTTAATAATATATTCTTATTTATTTTCAGATATTTTTAATAACATTACGTAGTGTACTTTGCAGTATATTTGAAGTGAGACGAAACTACTTTTATGCATGCTGTGATGGTCTTAAATTTATAAATATATACATATGAAACACGTAGTTTTTTGTGATTGTACACATTCATAGTTTTACGCTTCTTGATGTGATTGCTAATATTTTTTAGTATTTATTGTCACAATATTATACATTCGAATTTGTGCCATGTATATAATGTTCTGTTCCTAATAATTGTTGATTTTGTTAGTCCAAAGATTTTTATTATTGCAATGTTTGTGATAAATCTTTATTTATTTTTTTTCTTTATAGGATATGTTACACTATGAGAACGCTAAGAATAACAATTAGAATTAAATATTTTACATAAATAAAAAAGCATTTAACGTGTGTTTTTTTTATATATTTTAAAAAATCAGTATTGACTAATGATAATTTTAATGCATGATTTTATACTAACAAGCTAGCGATATATTTATAGTGTTTTTTTTTTATTTGTGGATCAATGTAACGAGTGATTTATTTGCTTTAATACATTATGTTTAAAATAAATATTTGTTGGTGATAACATTTTTTTTTAATTTGCTTCTATTGCTTAATTCCTAATCCCGCTTTCAACTTCTAAGGAATTTTTAAAACTACTTTAAAATTTCAGGTTTTTAACGTACCGCAAGCGCCAGGGACCCGGCGCTGTACGACCAGAAGGAGTGCGCTTACTCAGAGACAGCAACGGAGCCGCGTACACAAAGTTGAAGACTTTGCGTAAATGAATCCGAGTGACTAAAATCAAAAGCTACCTCTTTTCGACGGTTGCCCTCTGAGATTAGATTTATTCGATAGACTGATAGACTTTTTTGTATAATAAAAAGTTAGATATCGCCTTTTAACACGAGACCGTCCTTAATGTTTAGATTTTATATCTAGTCCATATATCGAAAACATTGTTAATCTTAAGCGAGCTCCCTATTAGATTAATGATTTATTTATAGTCAATTTAATAAATTAGTTTTAATAGTCAATTTTATGCAACTTTTTTTCATCCCTACGCTTTCTTATTGTTGCATTTCGAACGCGGTTTCTGGGAAATCATCATTAATGTATCATACATCGAAGCTGAGATAATAAATATTTTAAACCTATTCTATTATTTTATTTGTGTTGAAATAAAAAAATATTATAATTTTTGGAGCAAATATATTTTCATATTAATATTTAAATATACATAGGGGGCACGATATATATACATACAAACGCGTGTATACGCATTAGTACACATATATACATACAAATTTAAAAAATATAATAAGGAAATAATTACAAAGTGTAAATTCTACGTAAAATATCACTTAATGAAAAATTATATTATTCATCGTCATCATATAATGAAGAGAGACAAAAAAGTAAAGTCAATAAAAATAATAAATGATCTTCAGAAATATACATTTTTAAATATATATATGTATAAATTTAACAACATAATTTACATAATTTACAAATGCCCGTCGTCATCTCGTAAACACCGCAGACGCATTATACTAATACATAAGAATATATGTACATACACACAAACCGATGCACTCGAAAGGCAACGATACTTAGGCCAAAGTGATTTTTACGTTAATCGTTTATATATTCGCATACTCAAAATATTATTTGTTAATATATATATATATATATTTGTATACTGGTGCATTTCATTATACAATCTTCGTATTTAAAATCATGGCACAATATTATACAATTCGTTGTAGAAATAATAAAAATAGAGAGCAAAATATATAACATGCAACATGCAAGGAATGATTAATGGCGCATCAATACGAAACGGCTATTGTAATAACTATTTGGCACAATGATGCAGTGATACTTTTTTTTTAATTAATAAACATCTATAGAGACATCATCAATTCAACAATTCATTTAATGTGCTACCTATATAAATTTATTATCGGACATCTATAAATATATTCATAATATATAGTATAAAATTGTATTTGATTCCGTTTCATATATATTATATATATATATACATTTATTTGATCAATATTGAATTTGTTATATAATCAAA
This sequence comes from Plectrocnemia conspersa, assembly GCF_051122295.1. Taxonomy (NCBI): domain Eukaryota; kingdom Metazoa; phylum Arthropoda; class Insecta; order Trichoptera; family Polycentropodidae; genus Plectrocnemia; species Plectrocnemia conspersa. Next base: position 2,818,212 of record NW_028277168.1, read on the forward strand.
AATTCGCCATACTAAATCTCATTTAAATATAGGTATTTCGTTATAATCAATTTCAGTACAATAACGAGTTTCATTTAATATGTATATATAAATCTGAGGTGAAAAAGATAGAGCCGTCTAAGCTTAGTGTATATACAAATCGATCTCAAAATGAATATTTGAAAGTCGGGTTTCATTGCGATTGAGACTTACTGTTCGATATTTCGTCAGCGATGGACCTGTCATGATCACGAATTTGAATTCTTCGAGTTCGTGATCATGACAGGTTCATCGCTGACGAAATATCGAACAGTAAGTCTTAATCGTGATGAAATCCGGCTTTCAAAATATGTTCATATCAACAAATAGAGAGCACATATATATATATAGTTATTGTATACAAAATAAAATTATCACAGAATTTTAGAAAAAAAATATTTATACATATATGGATGGAAATAATTCATATTGTTGGATGGTGTACATTCACTAAAAATGTCGACCGACGTTCGCTAGACTTTGTAAGCTTACAAATGGACACGTAATGTTTGTGCGAAACACTATATCGTAAAATGTTTCTTATACTCAAATCTATATATGCTTTCGTATCATTGAGAATATTACATAATAAAACATTAGAGATACGTTTCCATTCTTAAAATTTACGTGGACACAATCAACATATATTTAAAATTTATATAGATACATATATAATCCGCACGATCCGATGCAGAATGAGGTATGATTTTATATTTACGGCATGAAAAGCCATTTCCGTTTATTAATTGATATACACATACGATAAAATTAAGTATTGTTTCAAATCTTATAAAACACTATTAATTTAATAATGCAGTCTTCAAAAATCTCAAATCCATACACGAATGAGAGTAAAATGCAAAAAATTGCTACCCAAATAATATAATAAGTAAGAAAGGGGACAAATCAGAATGTTTAAAAAGATGTTTCACAGTCTTCCGTACGAGATACTTCGGTACGAGAATATTATTAGATAAATAATAAAGCATTAAAAGATCACTATCCCCTCTCCTGTGGCGTTTATAAATGTAAAATATTCAATGCAACGTTAAAATTAACCTATCGTCGCCTATATACAATTCACATAATGGCAAGTTGTATTTCAAAATCACTGTGCATGTTATTTTTACGTTAGACACTTTATTATAAATAATAATAATAATAATAATAACTATGTTTAAAAAAAGTTATATACTATCTGCGGGCGCAATCTGAACCTTAATCCTAAAAGTAACAGGTAGTTAGTTCCGTAAGCTCCGCAAAATTTGCCGGAAGTTTGCGATTATTCCGCGTCACTTGTCCGTCGGCAGATTCGTACGTAACCATAAATTAATTACAAATATACACAGTTCGTTTCTTAAATGTTAATAATACTATCGTTTCGTATCTCTAGACGAGGTCCTCGTCCGAGAGGATCGCCTCGGATCAGAAATCCAGCTCGCCGTAGCTGGACGAGGGCGAGGATCAAGTTTGCGGATCTTCGAGCGGCCTGAATCTGACGAAGCCATCCTGCGCGACCAGCATGCTGCCACCGCCGCCTCCGCCTCCTCTGTCGTCTCCTTCGGGATGATGTTCGGCGTTCAGATAAGCGTTCTGAGGCTCGTACGCCCGCGCCGGTCCGCCTTGCCCGTTCATCGCCGAAGTGAACGTCCTATCGTTAGGGTTGTCCGAAAACCCGTAGAGGTCCGTCGACTTTGGACGCTCCTGAAAGAAATTGTTTGCATTCTTACCCCTCTTTTGAGAGCCACTAGAGTTTATCACAGAAGATGTGGGTGAATTGTTTCTACCTCGGCGCTGAGAGTCTCTGCCTTGAGCCTTCGCCGACGGCGGCTCGTAGTAGTTTCTGATCGGATTCAACGTTTGTATGCCGGACGTGTGAAACGATCCGTTATCGGACGGATATCCGAACTCGCTCGGATCGTTTAAATGCGGATGATAATGACGAGAGTTAGAATCGTAGCCCATATTGCCCAGCGTCATACAATTCTGTTGGTTCTTCTGGCTAGAATTCTGCTTATTCCTATGTTTCTTTCTAGGATTACTCAGATTATGTCCGCTATTATTGCGGGACGATAATCTATCGAAAGACAAGTGTTTGAAATTATTCTGAGATCCTCTCACCGATCCTCCGTTGCCGCCGTACGCCATCGAATTCTTATGATTGACGTCTCTGACGAAATCGGAGTTAGTCCCGTATTGAATCACGTTATACTCGTGATCGATCGGATCGGATCCGTTATCCATGTTTTGAATAGTCGGCTCGCAATTCGAATAATGCTCTTCGGAAGCCGATAAATTATCAATATACCCCTGCATATTACCGTTGATGTTATTCTGATGACTCTTGATCAAATGATTACTGGCGCTCTGACTCGAAGTCGCGTTACTGGATTCGGTAGAGCTGCTGTGCGCTGCGTTAGCTATCGAACTATGACCCGAATAATTCTCGGCTATCGAATTATTATCGCAGTTCACTGCCAGCGAATTAATCTGAAACCGTTGGTTTTCTAATCCGGTCGAACAGCACTGATCCGGCGGTAATTGTAAATGCGGACTCAAAACTCCGGCGTCATAAATGGGCTTACCGGTTCTTAAAGTATATGTATGCAAATTAGTATTAGTATTGCAAATAGCCGGATAATCCGATTCGAATTGTTCGTTACTCGAGCTAGCGGTGCAAGGGAACAATCCTAATCCAGATATTTTATGATTATCGCTCTTCTCGTGCTGCAAGCTCGTTCCTAATCCGACCTTCAAGCTCACGACCCACGTAATAAGAGATACAATACTGATCTCGATCAAACGCAAAGAAAACTGATATCCCCATTGCATCCAATTGAACTTAGTCATATTAACCTGGATATTAATACCGAATATGCCGTACACTTGTAAAACTGCCAGCAGTATAAACACTAGAGCCGTCGCCAAATTAATATGTATGGCCTGATACAAATTTTGAAATCCTTGTATATAAGAATGAGACTTCTTCTGTAAAACTTTCTTGAGCGCCATATAAACGTACAAATAAATAAGACCGAGAGTCAGAGAAACTATCACGTAAAATATTTGACACACAAGACCCAAGATTCTCTTTTCGAGGCCGTCCAAATCCTTCTGTATACTGTTCATGTTCTCGATCATATGTAATATAATACATAGCATAATATGCATAAAACCACCGATAATGATCGTTCTAGGACGGACGATCAATGCGTAACAACTGTTCTTCAAATTCACACTATTGATCAATAAGAAGAGAATAGTGGCCGCAAACGCAATGCTCAAAAATATCTCTGGAATATGCAATAAAATATCGCTCAAGAACACTGGCAGCGAATTATTGATATTATACGGATCGTAACACATGTAGAAGATCCTCATGAGACACACCAGAACCAATATCAAATGAAGTATTATGAAATAGTATTGCGTGAACAAGTGTGTGAATTTGTTATAGCATATGATTTTGAAAATAGAATACACGGCCAAGATCGTAAATAATACAGTGGCGGAGTATATATGCAAGTTCCATGCTATACCGTTCATTCCGCTTTGATTTCTGTACGATACTGTATTCCCATTTTTACTAGCTTTCGGTTGACTTTTGCTGCCTTCTTTATTAGCGCTTGCGTAATTGTGAAGCCTCTCGGTGGACAACTCGACGTCTTTCAACACAAAAGTTGTAAGAGTGGCTCCGGTCTGATCCGAATTCAATTTAGCTCCGTTATCGCCGGAATTATTATCCGAATCGGCATTATCAGTGTTTTTATTAGTAGCGAATTGGAGATTCCTCCTAGTGTTCGATTCACCGTTCGTATCGACCAACAGAGGCCTATCTAAATTCATGTCTGGATCGATCACGGGTTGAGCAGATCCTTCGGTGGAAGAATCTTTATCTAAATTGAATCCTTTATCGGGCGTTCTAGCACCTGTCGACGGGATATTCGGAACGGTTTTATTTCTCGAATTAGTCTCGGATCTTCCGACGTCTGCATTTTGATTAGTCGGCGGCTTTCCGGTGAAAGCAGTATTGCGCAGAATAATTTCAGGAACTTCTTCCTTGCGTCCATTCGAACCTGATAGTATTCTCGAAATCGTCGTTATTTGAGATCCGAGATTGAAATCGGTGAAATTGGTTTGCTCCGGAGAGCTGATGGCGCCTTGAGAGCGAAGATCGTCGATGGATATCCCAGATGCGTCGATACTTCCATCTGAATTGATCTGAAAGTGACAATAAATATTAATTAGTATATATTAGAATAAAATAGTTTTAAACAAAAATATATATATATACCTTTTGGCTTGGCGTGTTCAAGGCTTTCTTCTTTTGGTGTGGGTCATTTCCAGGCACTGGTGGCGAAGGTACTTGCGGAGTCAGCGGTCCCTAAATAAACATTAAATTATTATAATAGTGTACATAGTCAAAATGCTTTCTATATTGATTATAAATTAATTAATTAACATACTTGACCCGGACGAATAGGAATCCTATCGTGACCCGGTATCAACGAAGGCGGTGGAAGAGGACGCCTGTTGTTATAATTACCGCTATCTGCATTTGTACCTAAAATATAAGAAACAATCAGTAATTTATATTTTTAACTACATTTTATACATACATAAAATGTTTTTATTAAACTTTGACCCTTTACACTCCAAAGACATTTTCAAAAGTTTTTCAGCAATTCCGTGTCATTTTCTATTTCAAAAAACTATTTCTTCTATATTCTATATTTATATGAAATAAATTTATTTTGGCATATTAATTTTAAAAATATATATTTTTTTAATTATATCTTAATTTATTTTTATTAAAATTAATTAAAGAAATGTACTATAATATTAATATTATTAAAATATAAAATTTTATTATTTATAAGAATTGTTTAATTAAATTTTTATTTTATTAAATTATAAAGATATTTATATAATAAGTAAAAGATTTAAAGCACTCGATTTTCTGATTTATTTTATTAATTTTAAGATATAATTTCAATTATCTTGAGAAAAAATGTCCAGATGTTATGGACATAGGAGCTGCCAGTAAAAAACAAAGAACTCCAAAGGGTTAAGAGGTTAAGACCGTTCCTTTGTCAACCCACATGATTTCTCATAAAATTCAAAACATTTCACTAAAGCAAAAAAATGAACTCAAAAACTTAAGGGCCTTACAAATCGATGAAACTACAGACATTAACAACAAAGCTCAACTAATTTTATTTTTGCAAATCATTAGAGGTGATAAATCATAAGTCAATTTATATTTTGCTGTGAATTAAAAATTGCACCTTCTCACTAATAACATTATTATTGTATTATATTGTTAATTTATTGTTACTACAATAATAATTTGTTCATTTTTATTCCTGCTTACATAATTGTGTTGGGATTTTTATTTGGTATGCTGCAAAATAAATTCTCATCGCTCAGTGTGTCATAAGGTAAAAAAAATGATCTGACACTGGTTTAAACTGATTCATATGTTATATTGACCATTTTACATAATAGTGACCATTTAAAAAACAAGTTTAAAATTATATTTTTCAAAATAAAATTTATCTTGATTTGAAAATAGTCTTATAAACGTTTAAAACTTTTCTGCATTTATGAAAGAAAGCATAAAAATTCGACACTTTGACATTGATTCTATAAATCACATATCGCACCCTAAGAATAATACTGTAGTGTGTAAAACTTTGCATTTTACAGGAGAGCAATTAAAATTGTGGCGAGTGGCGACAAAATGTGCTTTTAGGAAGCGGATATGGACTGCTTTCCAGGAAAATTTCGGTGAGTCTTCCAAATCCATGAAGATTTGGTTCTGAGTATCGGTATATATTGCGCCGGGGCTTCGCCCTTAGCTGGTCGGGCCCATACAGGCTTCTTTAGAGAGCTAACGCCACTGTGTTTCTCAAATACAGTGGCGGAATAACCATTGTTTTATATTTTTGTATGTATGTACAGCTGTGGGCAATTGTAAGTTTCATAAACAATATATCACGAATTTTAATATTAAAATGTATTCTTTATCTATTGTCGCGAAACAGGAATTCTAGAGGATGCAAGGGAATGGTCCGAAGCGTATGACATCTGCTCGAGAAGAACGCAGAATAAAGGATATCATAACAAATATCGATTCAAAACTGCTGCTAAAATACAAACAGAATTGCAATCTACTTCAAACTCGAATACTTTGAGACGGATAATGAATAGACTAGTTTGATTTAAGCTGGATTTAAAACGCGAAACATAGGAAAAAAACACTACTGAGAAAATGGAAAAGAATCGTCTTGAATGGGCAAAAGCTCATCGCCATTGGACCGTCGAAGATTGGAGAAGAGCGACTTCTCCGACGAATCCAAATTTAATCTGTTTGGAGCAGATGGTAAACGACTGTGCGCCGTAGAAAAAGCACAAGATTTCATCCCTTATGCATTAATCGATTCATCAAGCACTCACTCTATGTTATGATCTGGGGGTGCATGACAGCTTATGTGTTGGGCTCTGTAAATTTCAATTGAATGCAAAAATATATAAATTGGTGGTATTCCAACCCTTGAAGAACTTTCCCAACATACTGCTGAATCCATTTTGCAAGACAATTTTGCGCCATGCCATCGAGTCCAATTAGAGTTTTTACATTCAAACTTTCACTAAATTAATCCTCTATCTATATATTACACAATTCAAAGAGTTAATGGGAATCACATCATTAGCATGGCCAGGAAATAGCCCCGACCTGAACCCAATTGAAAATTTATAGGCAATCATAAGACAACAATTAAAAAAAAGGTTAAAAAATTTAGCCAAGCTGAAAAAACATGGCATGGAAGTGTGGGAAGAGGAGATCGATCTTAAAATAATTGAAAATCTGTATTTATTAATATGTGAAATTATGTCAAAATAATTTTGTTAAGATGTTATAAGTGTTTTATTTACAAGCTTCTAATTTTTAAATGTCCTCTGTGATACTGCTTTCTATGAATAGAATAAAAAAAAAGTCGCGCGCACGTGTTGAGTTGGTGGCTCGCCATTATGCACTTGCTGGGACGACGAAAAAAATACACCTTTCTCAGAATTGATACAATTATACGTTCCTAATTTTACAATACCCGTATTTTTTAACAATAACCACCATGTCAACTTTCAATTAGCCACAGCTGTATGTACGTGGCAAATTACTGCTGCTGTAACTTAGTTGCGACACTGAATACTTAAACTTAAACAAAGGGTGCGAAATGTAGATAATATAGTTGAACTTGCATCAAACACTTACCTCTACAAAAACACTAGAATGGTGTTTTCAAATATTTATTTAAATTAAAACATCGTACGTATGGGGATGGCTAGTAATACAAAATTGATACTCAATGGCAAGGGTTAAACGTTCCTATAGAAATAAAACACCAATAAAGCAATTTCTCGGAACTCAACCGTCCACACACTCGTCGCTCTCGTTTCAACCCACTTTTCCTGAAATATAAAGTAGCTAAGTGACTCACCCTTGAGCGTCGGTCTGTCCGCAAATGGATTTTTGTAGTCCGGCGGCAACGGAGGCGTGAAGAAGGTCCACGACGGTGGCGCGTGAGAGTGAGGAGCCCCCGCCTTCGACAAGATCGCCTCGCCGTGATGAGGTGGCAGCCTGAAAGAAGCGAAATATTGCATATTAATTCACGAGCATTACTTAATTCCGCAAGCACGTTTCGCTTTCGAAAGGCTATATATGTTATGCATGCACTACTACATCAGGTATTTGGGTGTGGTGAGAAGGTCGAACGAGGCTGAGGAGCCTCTCACTATCTATACATAATATAATATACCGTAACAAACGTGGGAATTGTGCAACGACTGAACAACAATGCTCGGACGCGGAGACAGTCCAGCGTTTGCGCAACTCTGCGAGAAGTCAAGAACTGTCTTACTGATGTCGCTCGGCGGCATCGTATTAACCCCCGGTCAGATTGTGAAAGATCAAGGAGGCGTCGCGGCCGTTTTGGTCGCTCGTTTATCATAGATCTTTGATAATTAACAACATTCCTAATAGAGAGAGGCGAGGACGCAACCGGGCGTTGCTTATCTGGCAAATTTATTGCATTCGGTGAAAGGCGCGAGTAGCGCATATGCGGTGGTGTATTGCACGCAAACCTTGAGGATGATCGCCTCCATCTAAAGGCCCTACATGGCTTTGTTTCTCCTAAATTCAAATATGTTTTAGCCTCGATCTTATAAAGCAGTTAACTACATACAAATACAAAGACCAAAAATAAGAAATGTTAAAGGCAACCCCTTTCATATATTATAATAGATCAATCACTAAATAAAATATCTGTTATATTTAAAGCATAAAATGCCAAAGTAGAATATTTTTCTAATAAAGACGTATTCTATTAATTTCTAATGCTTCCAATTAAACATAAAAAAAAACAAAGTTTATTTATGAAATACAGTTTAGAAGAATTAGATATAAGATCCCATATTTTCTTGACACTAGTTTAACCCTTTGTTTGCCGAAATCCTAAACATCGTATTTTGCTACTTTGGCGAGAATCGTTGGATTCGACTACGTCACGGAAAAAAGAATCAGATTTTTTTTTATTAGCTATAGGCTATAGGAAAAAATATTTTTTTTTCAACATACATATATTTTTTATTATGTGATACACATAGATATTTTGGCTCGGAAACCAAAGGGTTGAAGTAAATTAACTTTAAAACAGTGCATCTATCTAATGCACGAGATTTGTGATAACGATAAAATTAATTTAAACGTTATTAAAAAATTAGCGTAACCCCAAGAAAATATAAAAAAGCCAGTAGTAAAGATAATCCAAATCTGAGAATGCGATAGAAAATCAATACCTTCTATATAAAGGCCAAATACCTCAACGTTGTCGTGACGTCACGAGCGTCAGGGCAAGCGAGAAGCGTCAGAGCCAAAATAGTAAAACATGATAGTTCATCCCCATTGATTTTTTGATTTGATAATGAATATGATTTTGAGCGTTATGCGCAAAAAATCCGCCGGAGCTAAATTATAATTAGTATATATTAGGTTGATGCATAAGTAACGTTTTTTTAACTGTTTTAATATCTGTGCTTAATGTTGTTTCTTCTAACATTTTTTTAGTCTATCGTCAGCGGTTGAGGTATACAGAGCCCTTGTGATTTTTTTTTATGTCAGAGAAAAAAGTCCATATTCGACATTTTTTACTTTTATTTTTTTTAAAGGCCATAATGCAACATTGGCAACCAAAAACATACGTGATGTGTACGGCAGAGGTGCTATCGATGTTCGAAACAGTCAACGATGGTTTGCTAAATTCAGATCTGGGAATTTATCAACAGCTGATGAAGAAAGAGTGGGGCGCCCTTCAACCACCGATAATGATGTTCTGAATGACATACTTGAAACTGATCTCCGTCAAAATACCAGGGACATCGCAATGAAGATGGGTATAATTCAATCTACGGTGGTGAGGCATCAGAATCACAGTGGAATGGTTTCCAAGTACAACGTTTGGGTCCCGCAAACCTGCTGGACTGAGTTGCCACATGTGTTTCTTTGTGTGCGAGACAAAAGCATGAACTTTTTTGCTTCGAATAGTGACTGGGGATGAAAAATTGGTTGTCTATAACAATAAAACTAGGAAGCGACACTGGGTCAAGCCAGGACAAGTCCCAATAACCACTCCAAAGGCAGAACATAAAAAAAAAAATGCTTTGTGTTTGGTGGGATATGAAGGGTATTACTTATTACGAGTTATTGCAACCTAACCAAACAATTAATGCTAATAGATATTGTGAACAGCTGCAAAAATTAAACTCGGCACTCGTAAGAAAACGACCTGAACTTAGCAATCGCAAGGGTGTCATCTTTCATAATGACAATGCGCGGCCTCATTCTGCAATGATGACACAGCATAAATTAAAGGAGCTCAATTGGGATGTTTTAAAGGATCCACCTTATTCTCCTGACTTATCTTCTTCTGATTTTCACTTGTTTTTATCTCTACAAAATTATTTAAATAGAAAAAAAAATAATACAACAGATGAGGTAAAAACAGCACTAAATTCGTTCCTTGCATCGAAACTTGAAAGTTTTTATTCTAATAGGATTAAAAAGTTGACAGAAAGATGGGAGACAGTCATTAGCAGTAATGGAAAATATGTAGTTGATTGATTTAATTAATTTTATCTAATAATATTAACTTTTGTTTTCTTAAAAAAATACGACGTTACTTATGCATCAACCTAATATAATATAAATTATAATCAGTATATAAACTTCGATAAAGTATACAATGACTAGACAAAATATGCACAAATTGAGTTTTAGTTGTAGCTTACAATGCTAAATTTCGTGTATACTTTTACTAGATACTATATGCTTTAACTAGCGAGTGTGTGAACTCTCCGACGTGAGCTAGTTACATCGTTAACGAGCAAGATTTGACAAACGAGCATTTGAAAGTGACTTATTGTATAGGCAAAAAAAATAGAGTTGATCAGAACAGTGCTCTCTGAAATAAATCTACTTAAAAAGAGGATTAATTATTTAACCTGACAAGCGCAAGCCTAATGCGTAATATAATAAAAAAATAATGAATACCTACAAGTAAATATTAACCACCAGACTGAAAAAATATAGGAATCGGTGACATCTATATTAATAATTATAAATTATTATGTGTAATATAATTTATAACCAATTTATGTCACAGTTTTTATTACTATCGCATTTTTATACAAATAATAATTCGAGAACCGCTGCCAGGGGCTCGAACCCGCAACATCAGAGTTACTTGTCTGAGACGTTACGGACGGACTATTTCAACCTTATATAAATTGGCAGCAATATCTACCTTAAATAAATGGTTTAAAATACCTATTGAATACATAAATTATTTAATTTTAAATACTTTGACTAACATCGAATAGTTAGAGCATACAATAACTAACTACATTGTTCATATTCTAAAGTGATTTGACAACGAATACATTAATGCATTTTTAAAATTCACACTTTGCATGTAACAATATATACAGGTTTGTTCATTAGCAATTACTATTTACTATACGGCAATATCGTATAATCATAGATCTAAAAATTTGTTTCTTTTTCCGGAAAAAAAACAATGTATATTGTAAAATGTAACAAAGTTAAGAAAATACGGCGTATTATACATTTTTTACTTTAGTTTGATAAAAAGATGTAACGTAACTTTCGAGTGTGTGAAGTTTAAAGCAAAATAGAAATGGTAAGTACTGATTAGAAAAGTATTTCATTAGAAGTGTCGTATTTTTGAGTATAGGGAAGATTTTTACTCACGACCGTATGGCTAATAAGATGCTTTAGGGTGGAAACAGACTATGCTATTGCTTGTTACTTATCTAATAATTTCTAATAATGCATTTCCTTGTTTATGTCCATTTTAGAGTAGTCCTAATCCACCCAAATAGGCAATCGACAATTCACAAACAACTATGGCAAATGATCATGGTTTTTTGCGGCATAAAATATTGATCTTAATGTTTTTCATTTCCCGATAAATGAGAAATTTGTCCAATTTGCACATATAAATAAATATTTGTAATATACGGTATATATTTATATTATTACATTAAATAAATTTGTATCATATATGTAAAATATTTTTACTGATTTAATTTGCAAAAATTTAAGTAGTTATTTATTTACGTAAATTTTATTATAGTTAATAATTAAAATATTAACAAGCGCAAAGAATGGTACAACATTTATTAAAATATGCATAATTCATTTTATTTAAATTCCTGTATAATATAATTCTGACTAATATATTAATGCATGTTTAATTAACGATCACTTTCAAAAATGACAACATAATATTGTACGGGTTGATTCAATTCAAGTCTCCTATGTTGGCAGCACTGTAAATCAGACAGCTGTCAATAATCACGGGTGTTCAGTGGCAAACGTTAGTTTGCAATAACACATTTACAAAATGTATCTTGTATTTCAGTTTCGTGGGGTTTGAAGAGTTCCTGAAGTTGGTTAGAAAAAGTGTTAGCTTTTTGCTTAATATCTCTCGCTCAGTTTTGATTGGCGGAATACAGGCTATAGGTCTTTTTAACATTTTCGTTGCTTTCCATAAAAAATATTTAGGTAATTATTAATCGAAACTTTGTTTAGTTTCTGAATGCTTCGTTTCAATTGATGCTCCTTATCACTGAGAATATTTTTATCATTAGTCTCTGTCTCTGGTTTGATGCGATATTATCAAATAGGCTGTCCCTAGAAAAAAGTGTTGTCAATTCCAATATCAAACCTCTAAACAAAAGCACCATTTTTGTACTTTTGATATGAGAGTATTGGTTAAAGTGTATTCAAACCGAATTGTGGTCAATAGGAGGGCGCAAAAACAATTATCACTTCTCAGAAGTCAAAAATTCACGTCAAAAGCAATAAAATCGTGTCGGCGCCGACGCAGTGGGAACGCTCGGTAACGAGCGTTCCCACTGCGACGGCGTCGACACGATTTTATTGCTTTTGACGTGGATTTTTGACTTCTGAGAAGGGATAATTGATTTTTGCGCCCTCCTATTGGGCAAAATTCGGTTTATATGTTCCTCATTTAATTTGTTCGTTTTACACAATTTTTTCTAACCAATCTCTTAATTTTGTATAGAGTTCTAAATCTCGATTTACGCGAATTATTATTTATTGTAACCTATCATCCATTTGTGCATGTGTTCTATGCCTCGATTTATGCGAATTCGATTTACAGAAAATGCGACTGCGACGGCACGATTCTATTGCTTTTGACGTGGATTTTTGACTTCTGGTAAGAGATAAATTTTTTTGCGCTCTCTTATTGATCAAAATTCAGTTTAGTATGCTTCATTCGATCCTCACTTATTTAATATGCCGTAATATTATTATAAAAAGTTTTAATATGAACGTTATACAACCGAGCGTTTCCACTGCGGAAACGATTTTATTGCTTTTGACGTGAATTTTTGACTTCTGAGAAGGGATAATTGTTTTTGCGCTTTTCTATTGGGCAAAATTCAGTTAGAATATGCTTCATTCGACTCTCACTAATAAGTCATAATATTGTTTAAAAATCGCTATATTTCTACAGGCATGATTTAATTGATTTAATTTGATCCGCTGCAATGCATGATATTCAATGAAATGCCATGAATTTTAATGTGGATGTTATTCACTCAAATGCGGTAATTTTGCATATTGGCATAGATATTCAACCAAAAATGAGTCATCGTTGAACAAAACTGAGCCACGATTTTCAAGCATTGTTCTGGCATAAGTCTATTTATGGTGAAATAGCAAATCAAACTGAACCCAAAATTGCTATGCACTATGGCGAATCAAATCAATACTACGCTACACAGTAGAAACAACTTCTTCGGTACGCATCATAAGATTCCCTATCGAGCTCGACGGTTTACCGTTACATTCTAATTAGAATCCACTACTATTTGCCTCTCAGCCATACACCATGGGGGTGTTACCCTGCGCTTCTAAAGAAATATTCACCATTTTATTTTTATTATATAATAATGCTCTTTTCTTATAATAAATAAAAATATTTTATTGCTTTTGGAAACAACAATAGTAGGAACACATTTAATAATGACTATAATAATTATTTTTATTTAAAAAAACTTTGAATTTCTGCGTAAAATTAAAAAAATCAGATACATAAGTAGCAAAATTATGGAATGAAGTTAGTGGTATTATAGGTTAATCAAATTTATTCATTTAACAATCCAGAACTGACGCCGATACCCAAGAAATAAAAGTAAGAGGGGTGTCGCACGCAACGAAGAAAGAGATAAAGCATGCTATTTCGTGTAACGGTACTTCGTCCAGACGACATGGGAATCTTATGAAGCCTTCGGTACGCACTGTACGACGTCTCTGCGGATGCGTATTATCAAGTAAAGTATGCGTGGTGCGAAAACGATCCATAGTTATTCGAATTACTTGCTCGGATTGACGTTTATGTCGAACTGAACCACGCATTATTCATTGTGGAAAGGCAAACCAAACTGTACGCAAATCAGCTGTCATCTTTCATAAATGAAAAATACCAATTAAAGTATAGCAATAATTTTATATATCATAAAAATGCTAGAAGTAAAGACAATCGCCTATTTAAATAAGACACTGTATATTTTATTTGAAAAATGATTAGTTTCATGCGTTTATGGAGCCATCTAGACATCGTTTATAACTTGAATTACACCTCATAAATTTAGAAGCTGCTCGATAAGTACCCAGGAGTCGCTTGGCAATTGCGTATTTGTCAAGTGATAAAAAAGATCTGCTCTCTTAGGAATGCCGTCGACTCGAAAATAATAATAGTGTTCGATTTTTGACCTACGCCCATGCAAGAGTGTGAAGTATTTATATGACACACAAACAGTAAAGCGCGCGCGACTCGCTTCGAAGCCGTTTAATTATCGTCGTAAATTTTAGAGTTAACCTATTGGTCTTTGATTCGAATTGACTAGGAAAACCGCTAAAATGTATGTACATTCAAACGTTAAATTTATTATACATCGCGATTCCGACAATCGACAAGGATAATCCCGGTTTTTAGCCGCTTTATAAATTAATTCCGACGATTGTCGTTCACGCAGTAAATAATCGACGCGGATTAAACGGATCGGCATCAACAATTAAATTATCAATAATTTACAATGGCATGCCGAGCCTATTGTCGTTGTTTTATGATCCAAAACATCACAATCTAAATAATAAACAATAAGCCCTAAACACGACTATGTAGTAGTTTTCTCACAATGCGCCGCCGCTACGGAGATAACTCTCACGGATCTCCGACGCGGTACAGCCTCCGCGTGCCGTTGGAATAGTTAGATCGTCGCTGTAACCGATTTTTTATAGCACACCGCTATAACCGGGCCGTATATATATGTATATAAAAATAAACCGTTCCTATCGATCGTTCGTCGTTCGGCGAAACGAGATTATCCCCACAGTCGCAGAAGCCGGTCTCTCTTCGTCTCGGTAACCTCGCTACTGGATCTCGTTAATTGCGGGAAAGTTTAATTTAACATATGCCCCCACATTTTATTTATTATTAATAAAATCTCACCTGGGCTTGTGGTAAGTGGGGTTGCTGTTGGTCTTCAGGATGTCGGCGTTGGGCATCGAAGTCGGGAGCGCATGATCCCTCTCCAGCTCCTCGCCGTAGCCCTCGAGCGGCAGGTGCTTTCCAGGTATTGGTTCGACTGCAAACAAAAGAGAAGAACTTTATTAGTACGATGCAAAAATTTGCTAGCGACCAGGTTGCAGGGTTGCTAATTTAAGAGTTGTTAGAATTTGTAATCAGTACGTGGCCCGAATCACAATGTGCGAATAATAATGAAGATGCTCGGTACCGTAGAGCGAATCTTGGAACCTCGTACCGTAATTGGGTCTCGAGATTTTATTTTTATATTAAGATACATCTTTCTGATTGTATCGTTTTTTTTATTAAAACTACATAAAACACTACAACAATTGATTTAAACGGTCTAAAACGCTTTCATTTCTATCGCAATATTGGCCGGCAAACTGGTCCAATTTTACTAATGGTGAGCCATTATGAATATTAGCTTTTCGATCCAAAACAATTTAATGGCATATTATTTAAATAGCGCTAAGCACACTCCACTGTCAACCGTAATGTAAAATGATTACTTCCATATATATACTATATAATCGATATCATTATATTTAAACATTTTTACAAAGAAGCATAAGACACTTTCTTGAACTTTTACTTTACTCACTTTATTTTAAAATTTAAATGATATCTATTGATTGTAAGGTATAATAATATTGTATAACACATCGGGCTAACATCTTTCATGCTACAAAAATGCTTTTTCATTCAACCCAACGAGGATTAGAATTATTAAAATGGGTTAACCCGATCAATATTGCACACTAGAAAACGTTAAAAATGCTACAACCGTTTGCAGCGACCTATTTTTTTTAATAAAAATATATTTTTTAATTTTTTCGTAAAAAAAATGTGATGGACGCATAATTTTCATATATTTTTAACCGTTTTAATCAGGGCTGTGGAGTCGTTAAAAAAAACACGACTCCGACTCCGATTCCGATATTTACCAATAACACGACTCCACTCCGACTCCGACTCAAAAAAGTTCAATTTTATCAGGTATTTTTAGTGTTCTTCTACACGTTTTATATTATTACACATTCATTATTACGCAATTAAATTTTTATAAATTTCGTAATTTAAAAAAATGCATTTTATATAAAAAATGTTCGGGGTCGCTCATTTTTCACGACTCCGACTCCGACTCCAACTCCGGCCAAAACACCACGACTCTACGACTCCAACTCCGACTCCGACTCCGACTCCACAGCCCTGGTTGTAATCGTTCAGAAAATCTTGTTTTATTTTAAACAAAATTAGATTATCATCTCTATTATTTTATTGTTGTCAATTTTAATTACACTAGCCAAAGTTTTAGGAACAAATCCATAACAAGGTTATGATTAAATTAACACTATATGTGCTAGGTGTGGATAAATCCGAATCGCATTCTTAAATGCGAAATTCGGATTTGTCTCATGCTCAATAAAAAAAATTAAGTGCTAAATTGATTTTATTAAAAAGTAAAAAATAAAATTAAAGATTTAATCTTGAAGATGAATATAGATGCAGCATAGAATGAATTTAAGCATATAAAGAAAGTAAATCTTTAAATTTATTTTTTACTGTATACCTAATTGACTAATTACATGACTTTTTATGAAAATTAATTCAGCACTTAAAAATATATGTACAAGTCTATACTATTTATGAGTTTTACCATGACGAATATTTGAGTCATCGACCAGTAACGTATTAATTTGGAATTTGTTGCAAAAATGAAACAATGCAATGTTTAAAAAAGGTAAAGTGAAAATGTTTTTAATGAATTACTTACACTTAATTTTGTTAATAATTTTCAAATTATTTTAACCAATATTCAAACATTTTATTCAAGAAAAATAGTAAAGCTAATTAATCCGTCATTTATTTTCCGCAAATATCAGTTAAATTTTATGCCTGCAACCTTGGCCAAGGTTGGCCAAGGACGGAGAATATAGTGGGTTACTTCGGTTGAGTTCGGTTCTGCCCGCTCTAAAATCTCTTACAAGTTGTCTGAGGTTACCGAGAACGGGAGATAAAGTGGGGGTAATTCAGTCAACTTAGCCAGCTTCGAGCGCTTCCGAACATTGTCGGCATTATTTCCGAGTCAAAGGGACTGCTCTTTCGAGCGCGAGCGGTGAGATACTTCCCCTTTTGCTCTCTCGCGTGTTAAGTGACGAGAGTGAGAGAGATAATGATATGGTGTTTCGCAAACTGAGACAAAACGAGTAACTCGGTTCAATTTCAGTATGCGCGTAGGCGTCCTATGATCAACACGCATGTCGAGCACTGCATCGTGGTCACGTGGTCAAGTTATAATACCACATGCTTATCAGGGACTTCAACAGACTCTTACTGACATCTTTGAATATTTTAGGGCACCATAAGGGATCAATTATATTTTTGATTGTATATTCTTCTAATATCGTTATTATATTTTTTTCATATAAAATTAAATAATTAGTGGTACTTGATTTTGTTAAAAAAAATATTTTCGAATATCCTTATGCATTTTCCTAGATCGGTTTATATAAATGTCACACCATAACGAATTCTTATTTAGAATCGATGGCGACAAATTCTATGATAGTCACAGATGTGGTGATCGTATTCTGAAGTATCATTTTTATGCCTTATGGCATTTTGCAAAAGCCGACAAAGATTTTGCGTAAATTGAATATTTACGACCGAAAAACTTTCACTGATATTGTATTGGTGAGTGCCCACACAAACTTTTATAATTATCAGTAGCGTAATTTTAATAATATAACAATTTAAAAATTGCGATTATTTGGCACTTTTTTCGATCGCGCACAAATATGCCGGCTGTACGTGACAGAAGCCGCCGTCCGGACGGCATATGAAATTTGCGACAGTGTGGTCGCTTACTCGAAGTCGTAGATCTCGGCTGACTTCAGTTGTACTTCGTTCGGACAACTTTCAGAGAGTGTAGTTTAGGCATAACAATGCAATGTTTAATAAAAGGTAAAGTGAAAATGTTTTTAATGAAAATATTTCGTATGCTTTACACTTAATTTTGTAAATAATTTTCAAATTATATTGACTAATATGCAAATACTTCATTCAAGAAAAATAGTAAAGCTAATTAATCTGTCATTTTATTTTCCGGAAATATCAGTTAAATTTTACACTGTATCGCGATTGCATGTAAAGTAACTAAAAATGTAGATAAGTTTAAATTAATATTTTTAATAATAGTGAGTTGAGTTTAAGATGGTTGTATAAGGCTCGTTAGTTTCGACCCATTAGTTTATATAATCGAGCTTTCGATTCAGTGCAATGCGCGCGAGTCTAGGCCCGACCTCCTACCTGGGCCATCGTGAGTGATTGGTGGAGTAGGAGTCGTAAAAAATCGACCGACCCCGATTTTTTAACCCTTTCCACCCCGACTAATAATTTTTCAATTGTTCATGCGTTTTAAGTCGGTAATATCAAGTAAACGAAAGTTATTATACACTTAATCAAATACCCAATAACAGCCGGTGTCATCACACGTAAACACATACAATGGCGCGGCACTAATCCAAGCGAATGTCATGTTTCTACACTGATCATATTTACATATGATATATTAAAAATAGTATGTATTTACTAATTACTACAAAATAAAATAATTAAATATATATTTAAATCAAAAAGTCGGAGTTGGAGTCGGTAACATTTCAACGACTCCACAGCCTTGGTTATCAAGGATGAGGGTTGATGTAGCGGTCAGTCACACATAGGATTACACACAAAATATTAACCAGCCAACGATTAATTAAAGAGTCGTAGAAATGACTGGTTAATTTATCATATTTGAATAGTACCCGGGGATTAAAAAGTTAAAATAGTGATAATGGTAGAATTTTAAATACTTATCATGTGAAAAAGATACATCTTGCTTTTACGGGTAATTTATCAAATGAAATGCAAAGCACGATTTAGTGAATAATCTGTAACAATATTTTGGATGATTTCCAAACATAAGCCATTGAGCTGGTGTTTTTAACAGGAGAAACAGTCAAAACAAAGTTAAGAACCAATCTAAAACACGAAATTTTACAAATTACAATAAAAGTTTCTAAGATGCTCGATTTTTTTATGAGAAACGCGTTTCACTTTGACGATCCGTGTCTAGGATTCTCAATTATTCGTAGTTTTAAACTATTCGAATATTAAATGGGATGAAGTATTCGAATGTTTTTTACCGATATTAATTTACTTTACCAATTAGTGTGAAAAAAATTGGTTAATAATAATTTTATAAGATATGCATAACACAATGCAAAATGCCTAATTTATTATTACATACTTTTTAATCGGAAACGTCATTTTAGCAACATCAATACAGTAACATTTTAAATATACATTTTTATTGAATTTGATTAATACATAATGCGGATTTGAATTATTGAACGACAAATATAAAAACGTAACACAAACTTCACAAAATTTGCTGCGCTCACCTACTTTTGAGATAAGCGTTAAACGATAATGTACTATGGGTCTTTTCAATAATTTGTTTCTTTCAACGAACGAATTCTGCGAATTCGGTCATAGTAAACACCGCAACAAACGTTCTATGCTTGCGACCAACGGCTGGTTTTGCATATTCATATATTTAATATCAGATGTATTATGTTTTCAATGGTCTTTATTTAAATAAATAAATAATAATAATACATTTAAGTTGACAGCGTAACTAGATTTTTGGCGATTATCAAATACTGGGAATATTGTCTACAATTGTAATCAAGTACACCCATATCTCGCTTTACGGCCTAGATACGTTCCACGAAACTTGGCCGCAAAGCAAAAAGCCGTATAACGAATCAATTATTCTAATACAATTTCATACAAATTCAATGGGATCAGTTCCAAATTTGTTAAATATGTAATGATTTATCATTTAAAATGCATTTTATCTTTTTATTTCATTTAATCAAAAATACATACATAACAAGTACTTACATTTGTACATAAAATAATAACAGATTCCAAAAACCAACAATAATCCATAAACAAAAATGAAACAACTTCATGTTACATAAAATATGTGTATGAATACATATGTACATAATTTTTTTTAAAATGGCTTTAATCTGAAGACGATGAAGAAATGGTAACCTGTAGATCACTGTCGTTCTCATTTTTCGCTGGTAAGGGTGGGCCTGGCTTAAAAAAATTGTCCAACGTTGTTTGTCTTGCCTTTTTGTCTATTTCGTTCTTCAGTGATTAATAACAGCTAATGGCTGAGTTAATTCCTCGAGAAACTTCAGCGCTACGTTCGACGTCAGGATCGTTTTTAAGGAAGATGTTTATTCCTTGTTCGAAATAGGAAAAAGCTTTTGACAATTTTTTTGATGTTAGCTGTTTAAATACAACAGGCTCTGTCTCTTCATCAAATGCCGGTTCTGCTTGCAACTGAATGAGCTCCTTATATGAAAGGGGTTCCCTATCAGCTTCAAGTAGATCAAGCACATCACGTTCGTTCAAACCTTCAAAGCCAAGATCATGTGCTAGATCCAAAATGTTTTGCCTAATTTCAGGATGGCAATTAACTACTGCATCAGTACTTTTTACACATTCTGGCCATATTTTTTTCCAAACATGGTTCATTGTTGTTAATTTTAATTCCTTCCATGATTCACTGATGATGTCAACAGCATCCTTGATGTTATAGTTTTTCCAAAATGTTTTAATTGAAGATTTACCATCGGTTTCCCTTATAAGTTGTCGGAAAGTTCGGCATAGGTAATATGCCTTAAAAGTGGCTATTGCGCCCTGATCCATTGGTTGGATCAGAGCTGTTGTATTTTTCGGAAGGTACTCAATCATGACATCTTCAGATAGTTCGGATAAATTAGTAGGATGCCCTGGTGCATTATCCAAAATTAGCAAAGCCTTGTTGCTTAAGTTATTGTCTCGCAAATATTTTTTCACTTCTGTGCAAAAGTGATTTTTGAACCAATCCTCAAAAGTAGCTTTAGTCATCTGAGCTTTCTTGTTGGATCTCCATATGACGGGTAATTGATTTTTATTTAGTCCTTTAAGAGGCCTTGGATTTACGGACAAATATATTAAAAGTGCATTTGCACCAAGTAGCAAAGTTAATCGTTCTTTAGACACCTTATAACCAGGCGCAGATTTTTCGGTTTTTGAAATGTACGTGCAATCAGGCATTCGCTTCCAATAAAGCCCTATTTCGTCTACGTTAAACACTTGTTCAGGTTTATGACCACCTCTTTCAATAATTCCCTTTAAAATTTTTTAAAAAATCGACATCGAAAAAAAGTTTTTTTGCCGTTATAGCGAAAGATTTTAGGCCGTAAATCGAAAACGTGCCTTAATTGAAGAGTGCCGTTATAGCGAAAGGCCGTATAAAGAGCGGCCGTATAGCGAGGTATGGGTGTACCTGTGTATAAGAAAGCAAAATTTGTCAAGTACAATTTAAATCTTAATGTATATTTGTATTAAAAATACTGATTGATTTATATTTCTCCTGATCAAGTGAGATGAAATTAACTAGGACGGTGAATTAAAAATATTTTACGAATAAAACCACTCGTCGACAAGATTATTTGCTAATTAATCATTAAACATTGTTTTATAGCACAATTTCTTAGAAAATGTAATACTGTTTTCGTTAATTAACGTTTTTGATTACCCACACACAGCGTATTTTTGTTAACCTACTCTTGACATAAACACGAATGTTTTCCTTATACATGCCAAAATAATATATTACCGTGTTTATAGCGAGGTGGTGAAAATAATGGTGAATATTCAGCCCGTCCGAAAAATTTAATTACGCATACGCTGGACCGTACCGCAAAGATATAGACCGCGCCCGTCCTAATCCCATATCGAAATTTCTACTCAGGTATGCCGTAATACAGAATATGTTAATAAAGTGCCTTCCCAGGCAGTAGCACACGTCAAAACTCGCACATACGCGCCGATAATTGGATCGTATCGGTTATACTAATTCCCGTCGTGCCGACTCTGGGCACACATTCGATAATCCGCAAAGTCGCTTATTATTCAAAGCTCGGATATTATTCACCGAGCACATGTGTACGTACGTACGTATACGTACATAATCCGACCTGATCCCGAATATTAACAGGTGAGCGAAGAGGATCGAATTAAAGTTATCGCGACTTTGAGATCATGCGTGTGTGCGAGCGAGATAAGGAACTCGAGCAAGATAAATACTATCCCGGAGGGCAGAAAAATTGAGTGCCACGGGAGGTCCTGCCGGGGTATCCTAATAAATATATCGACGTACCGAATTACACCTGAGGCCGAATAAAAAAACTGTTATCCCCGGGAGTTTATTTACGAAAACGTCGATGTTTTGCCGTTGCCGGTTGTTGTCGCTGTCAACGCGCCAATTTGCTCGGCATCATCCGAAACGGACCACATCTGCCCGCAGGAGGGCTGATCCCGAAATAAGGGCGCTAAGAGGACGTGGGATACACATGTTGTCAAGAGAGGCGATAATGCAGGAAGTGCCACCGTTTTTATCGAAGCCATTCCTACCGCTGATTTACACATGTGTACAAACACCGCAACGGAGCTTACCGCGTTCGTTACGTCAAACCCTTTTCGGCATCGCGTTAAAAAAATACGCATTCATTTAAGTTATTCGTTGCTATCATAACAGGACAGCAAAATTGAAAAAAAATTAATACTGGTTATATGATAAAAATCAGTTCAACGACTTACCACAAATGAGTGGATAATTAATAAAATAATGCGTAATAGCTTTCCCCATTTCATATAAAAAATCACATTGTTTTAAAAACATGCGGAGAAGCAAATTCATAAGTAAGAATAGATTTCCTTGACTTTAAATGAAAGTTGTAACGGTGCATCAGAACTTACTGTCTTCTCGAGATGATCAGATGTATTAACAAATAAACACCAATATTTATCGATAAAATAGATTGATTATGGGTGTAAATCTTTAAGGACTAAATAAAGTTACATTTAAATGTTCAATAAAATAAATAATTTGGCATATATTTTGAATTTAACATAATAAAACACAGTATATTTAATACCTGCAAATATTTAAAAGCTGACATTTTTCAACTTAAAATTTATTTTCAAGTCTGTGTAAAAAAAATCAATTAAAACAAATATTTAAGAAAAAACAGAAAAGAAAGAATTGTAATAAATTAATAATTGACTTATCATCTAACTACAGTAAAACATTTTAAAACTAGTTTAATAGTAATTTCTTCGTTGATTCAAAAATTCAAAGCGAATCTTTGACAAATTTAATTTAAAAAAAAGCGAGAGAAGCGAAAAGATAACAACCTTAATTACAGCCGTAATTTAATCCTTTGAGCGATATGGCCGTACATGTACGGTGGTCGATCTTTCGCTGTTTTAAGTATAAAATATATTTTGAAATAATAAATTAAGAACATCAGATTTATATAATATATTTTTAATTTACGTTATTTCAATAGAAAATAATACTAATAAATTAAAGAGTACGAAATAAATTGTATTACTTTTATAAAAAATATTGAGAGCCTCTGAAATGATAAGAAAAATCCACAAAAGGTTTAAATAAATTATTAAAACAAACAGTAGTAAAATAAATCAAAGCAATAACAGAAATAATTATGGAAAAATACGTAAAATTACCTCACTCCCAGGTGTATACTAACAAATTAACAAATGTATATAAATGAAGTCACTATTCAAAGGGTTAAGAACACCAAACCAATTATGGCAAACAAATATTTAAGAGCATATGTTTATTACGCATTGAAGATTGTTATTGTCCACTGACTCTAAAAAATAAATGACTATGTTTTATAGTTTATTTAACAAAAAAATTGAAAATTAAAAAGTATGTATGGAAAGACAACGTAGTTATTTCCTGTAATATGGTAAATATATTTTTTAATTATTAAACTACTAAATACATTTTATTTACATTGGTAAAAATGTAAATCTACTGGTGAAAATGTATTCCAATATGATTTCACTGAAATGTCATATTTTAAAAAAAATTTTTGTGATAGATTTTTTTTGAGGGATAACCCGAAAATTTTGGATTTAGAATCAGGGAAGTCATTTCAGGTTTTTTAATATTACTATTTTATGAAGATTGAATGACATCCATTTTTCTGGCCAAATTCAAATGGGTGAAAATGCTCCCCCCTTTCTTTCCCAAATGACGTCCCTGCTTTTTTATTACGTATTAATTAATACAGTGAAATCTCAGTATAGCGAAGCTTACGGGACCGAAGAAAAAAATCAAAAACTGGGACACGATTTTATTGCTTTTGACGTGGATTTTTGACTTCTGAGAAGGGATAATTGTTTTTTGCGCCCTCCTATTGATCAAAATTCGGTTTGAATACACTTTGATCACATCAATAAATTTTAAATTAAATAAATCTCTCATATTTTTGCGCTTCGTGGCTGTTTAAATTTAATATAAATGATATTTGAATATTTTTTTTTAGTAAAACGCTTAAGAAGTTCCGGCACCTTTTTTGTTTAAAAAAATGCCCTGGTAATAAGTAATAAAACATACATTTGATTATTACCTAGCGAGGTTATAGATATTTTATTAATATTATATTAGGACTAAAATACATTACAGTAAAAACGTAGTTTACGAGTGTTTTTATATGATGTTAGAATTACAAAGCACTTTTTTGTTTAAAAAAAGCCCTGTGTATAAATAATGTGTGGGCTCATAACGCACGCGCGTGTTCTAAGGCAAGAAAAGTACCTCAGTACTATCATTATTATTTAAAAAAAACTTGATTCGATTACTATAAAATGTTACAATATGACAATTATTAATGCAGCGTTTAATAAAAAGTCTAAGTAAACAACTGCTATAAACAGCAGTGTACCAAGATTCTAGAATAGATCCTTGTAGCACTTGAGAATCATAAACAATAAATGAAATGAATGACCTCTCCCCTCAATTGATAAGACTATGTTGCATGGAAGAAAACAAAATTGTATATTAGAAAACACCGGCGATTTATGTACGTGTGTGCCATATGGCAAATGATTCAGCTTTTGAAAGTGTTCATTTAAGATTTATGGCCGTTGCTGTTTGCAATTTTTACTAGCTATGACTTTTTGAGCTCGCTCTCTCGATTCAACTGCGCGTTATATAATAATTCGCAATAACAACGAACAATATTACACTATAAATAAATGTGATGCTGCATTTTCGCGAGCGAAAAGCCGCCGCGGCGCCTGAAGGGTTAACACCTACAAAAACAATCTTAAAACATAACGACATGTCACATAGTAATACAATACAACACAACGGCGTCGTTTCGGTTCGACGGGCAAATATTGTCTGTCGTCACACCCTGATTAGCCCGCGTCGAAGAACAACGGATTGAAAATTATATTATTTTACATACGTACAACTGCATGCATTAGGCACGAGGACGAAATTAAAACGATCAAAAGCGAGATCACACGTAAGGGATTTAGCGACCCCGTTTAATTTGGCCGCCACGTATACGTGAGTAATTTTTTCCTGGGCATTGCAGAGGTTCGTAAGCGTGCACCGCGAAAATTTATTTAATTCTTGAACGTGTTAACATAAAAAATTATCGCTGATTAAAGAAAACTTTTTCGATGCAAGGTATAGGAGATGTATGTAATACATGAATAATGCTTCAAAAATGGCACGCGTTTGAGAGCCTCTGGTGTATTGTATATTCAAAAGGTCGACAGCGAGAAAGGGGTGAAAGATAAAATTATTAAAATTAAAAAAAAAAAAAACGATAATTACGAAACGAAATTCTGCCGCAGCGCGCGCTTCGGGTTTTTTCGCAAAGAAAAACAACACCTTTGGCTCGGCTCGTGAAAAACGATTATGGCGCGAGCATAAAAACGATATATTAGTCGACGAGAAAAACTCGGTTAAGTTTAGCGGGGGTGGCTAATAAAGCTTCAGGGAAAAGGCGAAACGGTGCGTGCGTATGTGTGCGAAGGTATACGTTAACTACGCAAAGAGACGTTTCTCTCGCGTTATAGATCTCACGACAAAACGCGTATACGCAAAAAATATTTATTATATTTACTATTTCGCTTCCATTTTTTCATCCCTGTGTTCCCCCTGCTGCGTAAAACGCGATACTAATGAGGAAATACAGCGAAGTTCCGACGGAAAACATGTAAAACACGCATTAACCCGAGTAGGGCATTAAATTAACGGCTCGGGGATTGTCGTCAGTCTAGTTATTTTTTTAACAACAAAAAAGACTACGTTACGAATAATCGATTATACGTTTATATAATAAAAGTTAATACGTGTGACATATCAATACGTAAGGGGTTCGAAACCGGTTATTTTTACCGTAACATAATTTAAAACGCATTATGGAATAATGGTGGGAATTCTACGTTTTTGTGGTATTCATTTTTTTTTATATCAATTAACTTAATTGATATTTTAAACTCTGAAGATGGTGGATCGTTGCTGAATCGTGTTACGTACGTACGTTTTTTGAACGGCGTTCCTATTGCAAATGCGATTTATCTTCGCTCAAGGTAACAGAGAAACTTAATTGATAGTTTAGCGAAGATCTATGATGCGATCGACTATTATTTTTATGGATAAAACGAAGGACGAAAGCATAGTCATCGATCATTTTAATAGCAATGAACGTGAAAGAACAATATATAATTGGTGGGATAAAATATACCTCATTTTTATCAATACCTAACCTTTTTTTAAATATGTTTTTATTAAATAAATGTTTGCATCTCTTTTATTATGAGATAGTACTTGATTATTTTCAATTTGGATACACCAAAACATGCCCTAAAGCATCCATGGTTTCAAAACACCCGCGAGCACTTTAGTAATAATGAAATTTTTTATAGATAATAAGGTATAAAATTTCTGGATCTCACATCAAATTCTAAGCTTCCGTAGAAATTTGATTTTTTTGTCGTATTTTATCTTAAAAATAAATTACCAATTAATAAATCAAAAATAAGGCTGCAGTATCGTATGCTTCGTACATAAGTACCCTTCAAAATATTTCATTAAGAATCGTGTCAAATGCTCGATGGTTTACCAAACACTTATCAATCAAACTTATACGAACAAATTAAGGGTGGTAAAAACGGTGATGTTTGTCAATACAGACATTCATCAGAACCAATTAAGCAGAAAATAAACATTAATTACTGTATATGTTTAATTTAAAGTTAATATAAGCTCTTACGTGAGACATATTTAGGTGTTTTTATTTATTAAATTATGTATTTTTTTATTTATTTATGTATGAAACAGCCTTAGAGTAAGTGTGCGTATGGGGAAAATATTTTAATAAAAAAAACCATTGATCCTTATAATTGTGTTAGGATGAGTAATATATATTATTATCAAAACCATACATTAAATACAAAAAATATAAATTACGTGATAAAAATATGTTCTATGCTAAAACTAACTAAACTGGGAAATCGCATTTTTAGTTTTAAATAGATTAAAAAATCATTGAATACGCATATATTTAGAAATACGTCGTAGTAAAAAATGAGATATGGATATTCAGCAAAAGCGGACTCAGAGAGCATAGTAGATTTTTGCACCGAATTATTTTAGATACTCAATTCAAGTAATTGGGCGAAGAACTCATGCTAAAAAAATTTTTACAATGCAAAAAAAGTGCACGCCGCGGTGATGTACACTTGGTGTACATGTAAAAATTAACACTTTTGAGTTGAAAAAACACGTATAACATTACAAAATAATATCGATTATTGTAAAACAATATTATACATGCTTAATAAATACGATGCTGCAAAAACACCAAATAAGGCAATGAGTAGTTATATACAGCTGTGGCCAATTGAAAGTTGACATGGCGGTTCTATTTTGCGGACGTATTTTGATTATTTTATCAACTTTGATGCATTTTTTACACGTTTTTGAAATTATAATTGTTGACTTTCTTTAAAACTGTTGAAAAATACGGGTATAAATATTTTTTTTATAATAAAACTATTAAATTTAAATACCTCAGCAGGTAAAAATCATGCTCGATTTAGTGTTAATATAAATAATATAATTTGCTGTATTATTAAAATCAAAATTATATGTAAATGTATATATATATATTGCGTTTATAGTAAATTATAGAAAAAAAATATTCTCAATATTTTATTGCTTTATTTTACTATTTTTCTGTATTAGTATGTTTTAATAATTTATTTAAACACTTTTCTATTATAAAATTTCGTTAATTTTACATATTTATTATGGTTCGGTGATTATTGCGCAAACGAAAATTGCGCACAGCGAAAATTTCAAACATCTAAGATTATGATAAATAATGTCTGTATCATGTTTGAAATTTAAATTAGTATAATATACTTACATTTCCTATAATTACACATTTTTTTACTTAAAAATAGAGAAAAATATAAAGCAGTTGGAATTAAAAGTAAAATATATTTGACAATCACCTTGTTCGGAATATTCGCTGTATGAATTTTTCGTGTGCGCAATAATCCGGTCACAATTTATATTATTCAGCTATTTTTCATAAAATTAATACAAAATATTTTTTGTTATATTAATTTATTTTGTACTTTTTAATTTTTTGATATTATTTTCTATATAATTTATCATTGACTTAGATTAAAATTAAAAAAAAACATATTATATAATTATAATGTAAATCTGAAGTACAACAAAACAGTGAAAGATCGATAGCCGTACATGTACGGCGATACTCCTCAAAGGATTAAGAAGTGATTTTCTTCTTATTTAACCAATATATCTGACTTTTTGTGGAGATGGGCAGCTGACAAATTTCAGCAACGAAGTGCATAAATATCTTTATTGTAAGTGGAGTTTTATGTGGAAATTAACTGGTTCGAGATTTCTACTCAGAATTAAATTCAAGATGAAGTGAGCATTGGTTAATATACTTTCCTCTGTTAAATGTCAGCTATGAGGAGCTGGTCCGATTCATATCATTCAATAAATATTTACACACGCATCGTTCGCCTCGTCGGCATAGTTAGCGGTAAAGGTGGAAGGTGAAAGGCAGGAGGATATTCCCACTGATTTCAAGAATCAATCACGAGACGTAACCACGCATGTAACCGCACGCCGGCAATTTTTGAGATCGAAAGCCCGGAATTGAAACCGTCTACGTAGATTGGCGCACATTCCGAGGCAGAGCCGCTCCGAAATTGGCAAATTCCGCGCCGGGCCCGGGTCCGGGGAAAAAAGCGAAAGCGATCCAATTAAAAGTTTCCCGACGCGAAAATTTCACACGTGGACGCTTATGCGCGCGCGGCCGCAAAAATAGCGAGCGTCGAATTTCGCAGGAAAAATGTCGGGGACCGGCTCTCTCCTACGGTGGAAAAAAAAACGTTGCGACACGATTAATTATCCACACGGGTGCCGTACCCGTATCTGCCGATCGACCTTTATCCCTGTCGGATATTCCCCGCAGGTCCGAAACTTTTCCCCGCTCGGCAAAACGACGGGACGATGCGTATGCGAGTTTTAGATATAATTCTATTCTTACATCTAAATGATTTTTAGCGTAAAAGTTATATTTTTTAATGGGAAATTTTAGTAAAAAGCAACGGCGCTCACTACCTGAAGCGCCGATAAATTGCAGCTGACGCGGCGAAAAGCATCTCATTAGATAGACTGGACACGTAGTTGGTTGTGAAATATCAAGTAGCAGAAAATATCCAAGATAGGAATAAATTCTCGAGAGTCCTATGTAATCAGAACTGACGGACCGATAAAGAAACGAAGAAGGAGAGGTTAAAACTTCCCTAATCCTAAAATATCTCACTGTCACAGTGAATCAAGACGGAATATAAGCTCGCGCGCGAGACTCGCACTATATACTCGTAAACCCCCTAAAAGCAAATTGAAAACAAAAACATTGCATTTAAAAATATCCCAGGGTCCTCTTATTAAATATTTATCTCAAAAATAGCCATTACATAATAAATGAGAATAGATAGTGCGCCCTCGGACTAAATCGAAAAAAAGGCAAAGGGGTTAAAAACAAGAAGTAGAAAAAACAGACATGATAAAACCGAACGCAGATCAATTGTAATAAACGTCGAAAGAAACGGGGTCACGCAGATCCCCCAAACGATCTTACCGGAATCGTCTTTATTTTATCGACAATTCTCTGTTATTGCTCGGAAAACGAGCGTTCACCTTTGTCGCAGTTTCCGCGGAAGCTCACATGCGCACACACATAATTCGATTTGAGCTTTCGAATTTCCGAATTTGCGGGCAGCCCGGCGTCATTCCGCACCGCCGCAGGAATAATTTCATAGCCGCGCGAGCACGAAAATCGGAAGAAAAAGACCCATTATGCTATATGTACGTATCTATCTTCTACGCATACGTACAATTATCGAAATGCGGATTTTTCGAAGAGCGAGAGAGGTGGAATGGAAAAAAGTACGCCGACCGAGACCTATCGGATATCGCGGTCCGTGGGTGACTTAATTGATAGGCCATTACCAGTTCTGGACGGAGAGGCAGCCGAGAAGAACGAGAGGTCCATAATTTACCTGTGCAGCGTCTCTCGACACCAGCGGGGGACCTCACCTCAGCTCGACCGCGCCCTCCGCAAATAAAATAATGGAAAGAAAAATATTTTCCATCAATCTTTTTTATTAGGCGTCCCCGAGCGCGTCTCTCTCGCTCGGTATCGATTGCCTTTCCGAATTGAAAAGAATTTAATAATGACGATCGAGCAAACGAATAAGAAAAAACACATGTGTGCTTAAAATAATTTCCGGTTTCGATACGGTTCGATGTTATAATTCATGCGGACGGTTTACGCAGATTATAAATTTTTATTTGAACGGCTCAAAAACATAAATGCTCATCATGAACTAAAAGCTGAAATTCTGTAAGACGAAAACAGTACCACTTACTCAAAACATAAAATTGCCAATATAACATGTTAGTTCATGAATTTTTTCAATTCTCATAGATGAAGAGTCATTTTAGCATTTACAGGCGGCCCTCGACTTTCGAACGTTCGACTTTCGCACAATTCGCTATTTCGCACATTTAAAAAAAAAATTTAAATTTAAATTTTTTTTAAAAAAAAATATATAATATTTCCACAATGTTTTCAAAAAAACATGGATGAAATGGAAAATCTTTGTCATCGTGGATCGATGACCAACATCAAAAAGATGTCCCTCTGACTATTTCAATTCTTCAAGCAAAAGCTCTTAGTTTGCACAAAGATTGGAAGAATAGATTAAAAAAAGATTTTAACACGGTTTTTCAAGCAAGTAACGGTTGGTTTTACAATTTTAAAATGAGGTATTCTTTTCATAATATTAAATTTACTGGAGAATCGGCTGATGCGGATAAAGATGCTGCAAAAGAATTTATTTCCTAATTATCCAAAATTATTGAAGATGGAGAATATTCCTCTAGCCAAATATTATATTTAATGTAGATGAGATTGGTTTATTTTGGAAAACTCTTTAACAATGAAAAATATGAATGAAGCCTTTACGCACCTTGACAAATTTTTAAATATTATGGAAGATTGTGATCCCAATGGAGAACGTATATTTCAAGTGCGTAGGGCAATCAATAAAACATAGCATGTTATAAAATACTATATGAAGAAAAGAAAAAGAATAGTGGAAAACATTTAACTCTTGATAACTTTTCAAAGGAAACACCCGCAAACCCCACTTAAAAGTGTTTCTTAAACGCCTCTTTTATTTACTTGATAAATAAATATTTTAAAATACACACAATTTCAATTTTTTTTACTTCCCTCGACTTTCGAACATTCAACATTCGCACACATTTGCAGGAACCAATTATGTGCGAAAGTCGAGGGCCGCCTGTAAATACTATCAAATGAAGTGAAACTAAGAGAAAGATGAATTTGTGTTTTAAAGATGCTCCGGATTATCTAAACTTAACCGGTCTTTCAGTTAGTTAAAAAAAAAAAAAAAACCGGCTTTTATAGTTTTATAAAAAAATTAAATTATTTTAATATACTCAAAAGTGTACTGTAAATCTCGAGAAAGTACACAATTCCTTATTAACAATTAAATTAAAATCAACCGCGAGTGAACGTGTTTTTAGCGTCGCAAATATTTTTTGAAGTTTGATTTTTTTAAATATTATTTTGTGAAAAATAAATAAACTGCAATACATTTCTTTTTAATTTCTAATATTTTAATGTCGTTTAATAGTTTGTGGTGTTTTTATTTATTTTCAAAATAATAATCCATTTGCATTTTTCTTGTAAATAAATTTGTTTTTGTCCATTATTTATAATTTATTTGGTACATGTACTATGCACAAAAATAAAAAAAATAATTAATGTATGTATATTAAAATTTTTATGCATAATATTAAATATTTATTTTTTAAAACATACGGAATATCTTAATTGTTTGAGGATGGTTAAAACCGGTTAACCGGTTTTTGATTCGTAAGAAAAACTAAAACCGTTTTTTTTGTCTATAAATGGTCTTAAAATTACCAGCATTCAAATATCATTTAGTGTTTTTAAATTTCTATAATTTCTGAAAGAACGGAATTACTGATCCCAGATATTTCTAATTTTAAACGCGTAAATCGACTTAAGTTGCCTAACTGTTTTTTACGCAAAAAAAAACGATTTTTTAAAAAAAAAACTTTGTTTTTGTGAATAAAAATAAAATTTAATTTTAAATAAATAAAAATCAGATAAAATTAGTAGATCATATTTCAATATTTATGACCAATTATCCGCTCGAGCGTTCCCACTGCGACGGCGTCGACACGATTTTATTGCTTTTGACGTGAATTTTTGCCTTCTGGGAAGAGATTTTCCACCCTCCTATTAACCAAAATTCGGTTTGAATATACTTTGATCAGCCCTCTTACAATATAAGTTCATAGTAATATCAGTAATCAATCATATTTTTAAAACATAGTGTAATATCAAAATGCAGACAAACTATGGAGCAATATGTGAGATGCGATGTCTGTATTTATTTTTCCCTGAGAGATGAGTTAGCTTAGTTTGTATTTTTGACTTGAACTAATAAAAGTTCTAAAATTATAACTAGTTTTAGAACTTTCATTATGTTAGGTTCTGGACAACTGACAAATTGAGCTTTATAGACATTTAAAGCAGCATATTAGCGCATATCAGTTAAATTATATTTTCTCTGACAGAAACAAAAGAATCTATTGGTGAAAATGTATTTGGACTTTACTAGTGAAAATATAACTTTACTAAAAAATACACATTCACTGTAACATTTATACACCGGATGTAAATAAATAATGATACGTATGTAAATATATAGATTATTACATACAGAAAAGTTGAAATTATATAATTTTACTAGCACTTGCCAAATAATTTATATTAAAAATATATATCTACTAGTGAAAATGTATTCCGATATGATTTTACTGAAATTACAAATTTAAAAAAATATTTTTTCTACATTTTATTTTAGGAATAACCACATGAAACTGAGTGTAGTATTTATTTCTTTTGCTGCATTAAATTCAGTTGTCAAATATTCGATCTAAATTTTCAGATCGAATACCTAATTTTACTGCTACTAATACATTCATTGAATATTTCCTCTCATGTCTAATATATTTTAAATGTTCAAAAAGCATTAAAGTCAACAATAATTTGCAAACAAATTTTAACACAAACGGAGGCGCATCAAAAAATTACAATTTGTTCCTTTGAATATTAATGTTTACTGTGAAAGTAATATATAGAAAGTGGGTGAGTTTGAAGGCAATGTTCCGCTCCTTTTATTTATTGTATGTATAAATAGAGCTGAAGGAACTTATACCTGAAATACATCCATTTGATGTCGGTTTTTACTTTTTTTATACATACATATATCCTTGCTATGATTTTTCAGATTAAAACAGAATAAACATGAACGAGCCAAGATTATATATAACTTTATTAATAACATTAAGAAACAGAATAAACATGAACATGAATGTGTGAAAATCTTAACCTACCCAATTTAGTCTTGAGCCATGTAAAACTTAATCAAAAACTTTTTTAATACTATTTAGATTTATTATTAAATATTTCGTTATATTTAATTTAATACAGGTTTTGGCAATATAGTTTGCCTTAAATACGTACATGACTTTGTAACAAAAACTAGAAAAAATATATGCTAAAATACTATTGGGCATTGTGCGGCGATGTTATCGCGTATACGTAGAAGACAGTTAAGTGTTTGTATGATATACGTAAATGTGGAGATACTACTAAAAGCTTAAACAAATACGCAAAATCGCACCTGGTTGCTTCTTTATATGTTAATATATTGGGGGTACAATTTTTTTTCTATTTCAAAAAAGTTTGGTGACTACTAGTATAATAATATTATTTCAGTCATTGTTTATTGCAAAACATACATTGAGAACAATGCAAAATATCAAGCATCCATTGGAATTTAAAATACAATATCAAGTCGACATTCTAAATCATCATAGCAAAAATATTCACGTGGAAGTATTTCTACCACTCGTTCTTCTAATTTAATAAGAAACCTATTTGTTTTGGCAAAAACGTCAACCATGGGATGCGGACTCGCATGTGTATGTATGTGGAAAGATAACGTGACGCAAGCGCGAGGCTCGAGGATGAGAGGAGTGCGCGGGAGATAATAGGAAATTTGACAAATGGCGCGTGAAATTCGAAAACAATACACAGATTTAATGTGTGCTTAATCCCCGGCGATAAATCGCGGAAGGTCGAGCCGGGGTGAAAACAATGTGTATGTTGCGAGCGCGTTACATTATTACGTATGTATCGCACATATATCGCGCATTGTATGTACACGCTCGAGTAATAAAGAGAAAATTTGCTCTCGTTTGCAGAAGCTCTCGGCTGGATGAGACGTGCGAGCTTTCCACGTGTCTAAGGTCAACACACGCGCGCACAGACGCACACAGACGCACCCGAAGGCGAGAAAAACCAGCAAACGCGAAAAGCGCTAATGAACGCTTAGGAGCGCTTTTTGTCTTTGTTGGTTTCCACTTTTTATTCGAAGCTTTTTTAAATTGTTAATATATTCGCATTACCGTGGACTTTTCCCAATATGTTGTATATTAAAAAATGTTCAACGCTCTGTATGAAACAAAATTACTATTAAACTTGAAGAAAGTGATCGATCAATATGTATAGTAAATATGGTTATATCAACCTTCTACGGCAAATGTTCTCATATAAACAATATTAATAAAATTTGTTAAATAAACGAACATAAAGCGATTGGAAAAAAAGAGAACCTATCAACAATCCAACCCACGTCTATCCACTGAAGCTGAAAGAGCGTTTTTGCTGACGGATTACCACAAATTTTGCTGCTAGAAAAAGTAAAACAATAACATACTTCATAGTTCACGCAGCGGTAATTTTGAAAATATATATTTTTGCTCCATTTAATAATTTTATATTAAATTTAAAAAATACTCACGAAACGTAATAGGTTTGCAGACAAGGTACAGTCCGTCCAAGATATGAACGCTCATCGACATAGTGTATTGGTGAGAGAATATAATAGGGTGACCTTGTGAAATTACAAGTGTAATTAATTTTTACTTTTTTAATTTAATTTGCTGAGGAAAGTGTAAAATATCACTTATTTTATTTATTTATATACATATTTAACTAAAAAACATGAGAGCAGTTTTGGTATCACTCTTCAGGTTGAATATCTGTTTAATATAATATTTTTAAAAAATACCAACAGGAATTGTTTTATTGATTACAAAATACCACAACATGACAATAATTTATAATAGAAATATAACACATTATAATTTTTAATTTAATTTCCAACGTATGGTCACCCTACCCTTAAAACAGCCCTGATTTAGTATTTGTAACGTTCTCCTATCGGTGTAAACAAATTCGCGGAAAACTATGTATGTATGCATGCATGCGTACACGCACCCCTATTTCCAACTAACATCTTGGACGGGCTATACTTGATACAGGAAATTTCGGAATTACAGTTACTGGAATGTTGACGTATAGGCGCTAATATAGATATTTCATATTAAATTATTTTAAAGTTACACGTGAGGCATATTTATAATAAATAATTTTGGGATGTCAAAGTAAATCTATTCTAGTATAGGAGCTACAACATTAAACACTTTAAATAATACTCATGGTCTATTTTCATATTTTTTGTATCGAACGGTTTCATTTAGAGGCGGAGTTTAACAGTAACGCTATTGGATCTAGCTTGACACTCTCTCCAAGCTTCTTTTAATCACTAGTCGCGAATGCGATTTTGTTTTAGTTATTTATGACCGTGCCTGTAACCATACAATAAGAATGTGTTTTGGTGATTATTGAGGAAACAAAAATTCCGGACAACAAATATAGACAATTGCGAACACAAAAATTCCGCACCATATGAGATAACATAAACAATAAAATAATAGACATAAACATCTACGAAGAAACTGGATTTAAAACTTCAATAAAAACAACGTCGACACAGAATGAGAAAAGCTTTTCAATCTCTGGAAATTTCATGTCGAAAAAAATAACAAGATTATCGGATAAATCTTGAGAATAAATTCTTTACTAAATTTGCCGATCATTGTTCTTCAGAATATTTATATAACATTTTTTCATTTTTTTGTAAATATTATTTGTGAATCATTTATAAAAAAAGTTTAGTCTCCGTTTATTTCAGTATTAAATTTAAAATATTCTAAAAAAATAATGTACGATATTCTCGAGATTTTTCGAGAAAATTAAATAAAATTCTCTAATTCTCGAGATTCACTTAATTCGAAAATTCACAATAACTAGTCGCATATGCGATTTTGTTTTAGTTATTTAGTGACCATGCGTATAATAATCATATGATAAGAACGTGGTTTTGGTAATTATTGCGGAAACAAAATTCTGGACAGCGAAAATTGCGGACAACAAATATAGACAATTGCGAACACGAAAATTCCATAGCACATGTAACATAAACAATAAAATAAAAAACACATGACAATGTATACATTTACAATAAGTAATGAAGCGCAAAAATATAATATGTATGTTAGCTAAAACCCGCAGTTATTCTAATTTGTCAGAAACAGTGAAACATGTGTATTTAGTCTTTCATACATCTTATTTTTTTAATTCTAAGCGGTGTCATTTTACATTTGATGGGGTTTTTTGTAGGGTGATCGGATTATTGCGCAAACGAAAATTGCGCGCTCAGCGAAAATTCTGAACATATTTGAATTAAGCTGCTTTATATTTTTTTCTATTTTTTATTTAAACATTTGTATAATTATATGAATGTAAGTGTATCATACCAATGTAAATTACTAATATAATTTTAAAATATTTTTAAAGCATGATATTTTTTAATTATATATAGATATTATTTTTTTATATATTATATTATAAATATGTATATATTGATCATCTATCTCTGTGCGCAATTTTCTATTGCGCAATAATAATCAAGTATCATCTTATCATTCATGTCATATATTTTGTTGTCATTTATGCATATTTCAATTTTTGAATTAACACATTTTTATTAAAAAAAGACTACTGTTACGTTACTATTGAGTTTTTCAATTTTATCAGAGTAAACTAATTCATATTCATTAAAATATAAAATATAAATAGAACGAAAAAAATACAAAGTAGCGATTACTATATAATAGTTCACTATTTGATTGCAATAATTATAAAATATTCTTTTTCGGTATTATCAACACACAACTATGTTGAAAACCGCAGCTTTACCGGGATTTTCGGGTCCGCAGTTTTTGTGTTCGCAATTTTCGTTTCACCGTTGTTAACCGTTCTAAACGAAGTATCCGTCTTACACATACCTGTCCAGGTCGATAGGTCAGTTCCATTGTCTCTATCGCGACGTTAACCATGGCTTTTCTGGCTCCGTTACCACCAAAGAAGAGCAGCATTCATAAGTTTTTTGTGGTATAAATGTATATCATAAAGGTCAAAAAGACGCTCATCATTTCGTACAAAATAGCACTGAATTTAAAATATCATATGAATATCCGATT
This sequence comes from Plectrocnemia conspersa, assembly GCF_051122295.1. Classification (NCBI taxonomy): domain Eukaryota; kingdom Metazoa; phylum Arthropoda; class Insecta; order Trichoptera; family Polycentropodidae; genus Plectrocnemia; species Plectrocnemia conspersa. The sequence goes on from NW_028277168.1 coordinate 2,856,516, forward strand.
CTGCGTATACATACAAAAAGCCGACATTGATATTGAAGCTTGAAAAACTCAAAATAAGCATAGATACGAACGAGCGGCAGTGCAGCAAACTCCAATAACGCCAAAATTGACTATATTGGATCGCGCGTGTTTACCCCGCGAGTACAATGTGTGTGTATAATACACACATACACTCGAACGCGCTTGTTTGCCTTCACGGAGAACTTATTAAGGAAGTTTTGGGCGCAAAGGGTTAAAAGTCGATCGCGCGTTAATTGCGACGAAGACAAAGCCATCATTATATATGTATATATATATATATCATCCCAAATGTCACAATTGATCTTACGCAAAATCGTAAAGCATGGGAAACTCATAAAAGTTTTTATGATCGAAAACGCATGCGATTAGCGCAGAATCGTAGTCGATAGTAAATCTGTGAGTTTCGCAACTAACGCGAATTTGGCAAGCAACGATAGAAACGTGTGTGTTTTATTATTGTGCATATTATGGAACAACAATGGTAGGGGGGTCGCAGTCGGTGGTACTAAAGCGGGCGTCGAATTGCGAAATACGCACATTAACCAACGCCCGCAAATTGATGTGGCCTCTATCGTGACTGTGAATAATGGCACGAACGCGAGAGGAAAAGTCGAAAGATTGTTGTTCTTTTATGGATATCCTTTTCGAAAAGATCGAGAGGTCTACAGAGAGAGAGAGAGAGCGACACCTGTGCGTTTTATATCATAGATATATTTTATAGCTCGACTCGACGTCGACAAATTTCTCATTGTTTAAAAAGTTTCGAAATCGGTCGGCTGGTCACGTATAATGATCGCTGTTGGTAAATCAAATTTATGAAGGATAAGAAAAAGTTTTAATACTGTATTTTTGGTTAGAGAATAGTCGAAATGACAAAGCACACACATATCGCAAATAGACACAGTCGACGGTTTCAGGATGTATCTGATACAATGTATGCATGTACACTTTTTTTAACATACACACACAACTGAACCGGATAATCTACAAAACCTGATTTAGGTATAGATAATCTACGGTAGATCTGATCTAACATTCGAGTGAAAAATGTTAGACCACACAGAATTTAAAGTTTGTCAATAGCATTCGTAATCTGAGGCCAACTTGAATTTGACATTGTAGTACATGAATATGCATGTCCTGATTTTCCATAGCAATTTATCATGGTAAAATAGACTTACGGAGTCATACTAAGCTATTTTTAATGATGATTCAACGTAGTGCAACAATTTTTCTTGATGTCTTATAAAACCGTTAAATAACGTAAACCTGTGCAGTGCGTTAAAACGATCCTAAATAGCACTGCACAATTTTTTTTCCATTATGGCGACATTACTGAATAATTATTTGAAATTAAAATCCGAATTTTATTTGTATTATTTATTTTCATTTCACACTGTGAAGACAGGAAGCGAAAATATTACTTTACTCATCGATTAAAACATTTTTTTTGTACATGCGGTATGTATTTTTATTATAATAAGATATAGACTTCATCCATAATTATTTTTTTCTAAAGCCACCTGAAGCGGTCAATTTACAAATAATTTTATGACTTGCATAAAAAGTCTTAAAATCTAATATGTAGCACAAACATCATTATCCATTTAAATGCCACTCAACTTTCAACTTAGGTAAATCAAAATCACCATACTGTGTTTGTAAGACGTTACAAATATATTCATGATAATAAAATATTACGTTAAAAAACGGTCGACCAGTCGCCCGTGAAGCTATTTGCAATCGCCCGCGTTTTAATATAATTTTTATGAAGCAACAGTACAAATATTTAAATGTATGCATTTCTTCAGTAACAATATTAAAAAATCAAATGGTGACACAGGATTTTTGACAAAATATTCTTACCTTTTCCTTGAGTGAGTGGAAGTCAAATTTAACCTTTTTAGTGCCAAGCAAAATTAGACTGCATATGCTAAGAATGCCTTTTTTTTACAAATATAGATGATTTTATAAATATATTTAAAAAAAAATATTCCTGAAAATTTAAATTTTTTGTGTCTATTTAGTATAGGAACAAAATTAAATCCAGTTAATACAAATTATTTCATAATTTAAAAATAAATACGAAACTAGAAACGGACACCCGCGTCCTAGCGGCATTCATGTCGTCGTTCATAAGCGGACACCGGCGTCTTTAAGGCATACATGCGGTTTTATTGAAAAAATCCTAAAATTGTAACTAATGAAATAAGAAGACTTACAGAAAATGACTGCCACGATCAGTAAAAAAACGTTGAAACCAATGTGTGACTTTCCAATGATTTTCGCTATATTATATTCACTAAATTTATAATAAACAGTGGCTGCGTGACCAATAACATATCTAGATTTCTAAAAAAAATATGAGCAAAATATTGGCGATTATTTCAATGAAATAAGTGGTACCCGTTTTACACGGTTTCGCTTTAACGCGTTCAATTTTTTTTAAATGTATATATTTATCGATTTAAATAAAAATGCATAAATTAGTAACATATTATTAAGTAATAGTAAATTCAGAAGAATCTGTTTCTAGATACGACTCTGATAATAATGATTTTAAAGAAATTCTAAAAAATCAACAGCATCGACTATTGTTATCTTTTTTTAAGTACATTGTTAAAAACTGTAATTTAGGGGGGGGGGCAGGTTGAGGCTCCCCCTTTTAAATTTGCCGAGAAAAATGCATGTCATTTATTAAAATATTATGAATTTTAATTGTCCACTGATTGAGCAACTTTTGCCCCCCCCCCCTCCTCCTGTAAAAAGTTGAAATAACGTTCATGATTCTAAAACAGAAAGTCTCGGGTTATTCCTTAAAGAAAAATTAAAAAACAATCTCGTATCTATCCCGAAAACATTTTTTTAAATATGTCATTTCAGTGAAATCATATCGGAATACATTTTCACTGGTAGATATATTTTTACTATTGAAAAAAAAAATTTAAATTAATAAAAGTTCACGTGTGAATAATATACATAACAGGTGACAAACCTGCCGTTTAAAGGATTAAGGAAACATCAGTTTATTAGTAAAACAATCCAAATTTTATCGTTGCGCGACTAATTACACTTTTTTTAAAGGAACGTTATACATTTATGAGTTAAATATTATAAACTTTCACGCCTGAAACTGACTGGATAGAAAAGGCGTCTGAGGCTCATCGGTCGAACTTTAGTTTATTCCAATTCGGTAGCGAAGTGCTAGTTCTTAATGAATTTTCTTACTGAAAGTATGCGGAAGAGTGATTCAATATGATCTACTCTAGCTTATAACACCTTCAGTAGTATGACCAATCTCAATCTAATAAATCACTTATTAGACTGTGTTTATAAAATTGGCAACGTTCTCATTCTATGTAATCTTCGCATCTGTTCAGTGGACTCATTTATCATTTGGAACCGAACCTTTCCTTTGTTACTATTCAATAGATGTAAGTTCAATAAGGGATGATCTTGAATTTAAAACAATATTTATTTTTTACTAATGTGCCATGAACGTTATTAAAATTATGTTTATGCACATATTTATGTGTCTCACGTATTTTAAATAAATTTTGTGTTGTGGGTGAGAAGATGTTACGGAGCACTGATCCCACCATTTTATAAAAGCTATACGCATTATTTTTCAGGAATACGTAATTCGCAATTCAAGAGCCCGACAGAACGTAATTTGCATGTTATTACGATTTCGTCGTTATCAATTTCTAAGAACGTAAACATAATTACATTTACAATTTCTTCACTGAAAAAATGCGACATGGGGTGGTATCAACTTATAATCTGAACTAATCGCGGCATTACATATACACAAAACCAATGAAATCGATAGCAATATTGAATATTTCATCACCAATTTTTTTTCCGCGTTACTTTCAAAATCCAATCGTATTTTCCGATTAGCATCGCGGGCATAAATCCGCCACCCCGATCGTGCAATACCATCAATTAGGCAGGCGGAGCCGTTAATAGGCTTTCATGATACGCAAAGGTGTGGGGGGTACGATCCCCGATTGTAATAATTAAAATTACCGTACTAAATAAAAATTATGAGACAAAATGACAATGCGACTAACGAATGAAATTCCGGCGAAAGCCAGAGATTTCCCCAGATTTTCCGCTCCACAATGCCGGCGGTGAATTATTCAAAGCCGTCCGAGTCTAAAGAATCTAAAGTGAAATAATAAAATAAAATTTAAAAAAAACACCCCAATTAGCAACCTCCTGCTCGTCCCGCGACGCGATAATAATAACGCCGCTCGAGACGAATAACAAAAGGAGCGCCCGCTATACGCAAAACTGCTGTAAAATGGCTGTTAACTTTCACGGCAAATTTAACGTTTTAATCGCCCGGATGATCGAAAATGTGACGTCGAAAATGACAATAATATGAAGCGTGCGACGGGACAAGCTTTGCCGTTTGAATTTTCAACAAAACTTGAGAATTGAATCAAAGCATAATCTCCATAAAGCTGTTAACCGAACGGAAACTTTTGTGACATGCGAGCTTATTCGAGAACTTTGACTCGAAAATCTTAATTTATTATTCAAGGCTAAATATTAGCGCCAAAGTTATATTAACTAATTTGTGCATCAAACATATTAAATTATAATGCAAATATAAGTAGTATTTTAATTAAAATTGCGGTTAAAATAACAATAGCAATGTTTTAAAACACTGTTATAATATTAAACAATATTTAATAACAGGATAAATTAATGAATATACAAGAAAAGTTAACGTACATGTCAAAAACTAACTTGTTATGTGCAGTTTTGAATTTTACATTGTTTTTAACTTTTCTGTGCGCTTTTTTCGTTTTAATTAAAAAAGCGAGTCGGTCGATATTTAGAACGGTGCATTGAAACGACAGGGTTAAAAAAGTAACATTCGTGACAGGTCCGAGAAAAGCATAAAATATTCAAACGAATAACTTTTTATATAATAGGAATATAAAAAAAGCAATTAACACACTTTTATATTTTTGAAAGACACAACTGAACAAAAACAGCATACATAAAGCGATAATTTCTTGCAACAGATTATGAGGGTTTTATTGTGAGTATTATTTTACAAAACGAGCCCATCGACTAAATAAAGCGTATACCTGGAAGCAGGGGTTCGGGATGCTCTTTGAACGCCTTCACACTACCATACCACCAAATGGCCAAACAATGTACGATTTTGCAGAAATATTTTTCTATCCTCGGAACACTTCTTCTTGTGTTCTCGGAGGCGTTCGCTCCCGAGCACAATAGCGAACAAGAACAAAGATATAGACCCCCATAAGCGGAACGATTCGTCACGCGAGAAATTGGTTATTTTCGCCAATTCGCAAACGCTTTGCTATTCCGAGACTACATAAACGAGCAAAGATCCAGAGACACGGTCGTTTTACGGCTATTGTCATGATGGGGGAGTAAATCATTCGCCGCTTGCTAAATAATAAGCTGCTGATACAATGGAAGCACGAATATTGAATGAATTATTAACATTTTCGGGATAATGATGTACCATTGGCCGATTGTTTTATATGGACAGTATAGATACATTCAATCCAAATCAGTTTATTTGTATATATTGTTCACAATATATAATGTTACAATATCAGATTATTATTTAGCAAATTTAAATATAACTTAATTAGAAGATTGATTTTAGAAACCTGATATTATATAAAAGTACACAAACGTCAATAAAATGTAGTATCTTATATTAATAATAATAATTCCAACTACCGTGTGAATTCCGCATTCTCAAGATTACATCGGCTTATTTTATTTTATTTTTTTAGATTAAATTAAGACCATCGTGGCCTAACAGGTTGCATCATAAGATTCCCTATCGAGCTCGACGGTTTACCGTTACATTCTAATTAGAATCCACTACTATTTGCCTCTCAGCCATACACCGTGGGGGTGTTACCCTGCGCTTCTAAAGAAATATTCACCATTTTATTTTTATTATATAATAATGCTCTTTTCTTATAATAAATACAAATATTTTATTGCTTTTTGAAACAACAATAGTAGGAACACATTTAATAATGACTATAATAATTATATTTATTTAAAAAAACCTTGAAATTCTGCGCAAAATTCAAAAAATCAGATACATAAGTAGCAAAATTATGGAATGAAGTTTGTGGTATCAAATTAAATTAATTAATCAAATTTATTCATTTAACAATCCAGAACAGACGCCGATACCCTAGAAATAAAAGTAGGAGGGGTGTCGCACGCAACGAAGAAAGAGATAAAGCATGCTATTTCGTGTAACGGTACTTCGTCCAGACGACATGGGAATCTTATGAAGCTAACAGGTTACCCCAATGCGCCACGATGGTCGAAAACAAATTTTAAATTCATAAAACAAAAACGTATATATACATAAATATAACAATACTTAAACGTACCAAAAAATTATAAAATATCAAAATTAAATGATACAAACTGGATCAGATCCTCGTAGCTAACATTAAATAAGTCAATATGTAATGTCAGCGTATTAAGGAGCCGGATGGCCACAGCTATAGGCGAGTCGGCAAGTGCGGATGTCCTAGCCCCAACGGCCATCAAAAGAGGTCGCGATCGTGATTCTCGAAAATGTTCCGGAACCCAAAACTGGAATTCCTCGAGAATAGCTGGATTGTCGACAGCACCTTTTAGTACTTTGAAAAAATGCTTAGCGACATACAGCTTTCTGCGAGAACTCAGCGAATCATATCCCAACGCACCTAAAAGAAAGGCGCTGGGATATAAGTACGGATAATAACCAAATGTCCTTTTGTAAAGGTATCTTAAATACCTTTTTTGAATTTTTTCTACTAAAAGGGAATATTTGGCTATTCGGGGATTCCAAATTATAGATCCCGATTCAAGAATGCTACGAACTAAGGTGTCAGAGGATGCGGATAACTGACGGATCGTCAAAGTGAAAGGCATTCCTCATAACAAAGTCGAGCATCTTGGAAGATTTATCACAGATTATGATTTGGTACTTTTTAGTTTTAGTTTCATTTTTATTTTAATAGTGTGGATTCGTGATATAATATATAATATTTATTTAGTCGGTAGTTCTGCTTGATTTAGGTCAGTAATTTAATGAAACGGTCAGATTTTTTTTATATTGAACGGTCGGTTAATTGTTGACAGATGATTGATTTTGCTATCTATTTCATTATGAAATAGCTTTAATTTTAATAATCAAAAATCGAATTTACTCATTGAAATGGTAAAAAGTAAAATGTTTTTTTTACACTCAAATTTGACAGTTGCGAAACGTTCAATTGCTGTTCAAGCCCAAACAGGTTTGGGTTTGAACAGCATGGAAAACAACGTGTTTTTTAGCGTGGCGCAATGCAAACTAACAAGTACTGAAATTTGTTAAAATAATATAATTAAATTAACCCTTTCTACTGAAATCACGTGTGACAGGCGTGATAACTTTCGTCGCGTCATTTCAATGATATTATTATTAATTAATTATTATTTTTTATGATAAATTTAGAGTTGATACATTTTACAATTATAAAATAAAAAAATTATCCTATTTTAAATGCGAGCGAGTCTCAACAATTGATGCCGCAATATAGTGCAAGTTGAAACAAGCATTTTTGGTTACCATTATTACTATATATTTTTGAAGAATAGTTATAAGCAAAATTTTAATTTTCGTTTATATTTGTGTGATGTTATGTTTTTTAAAGCACTCTTTTCAATCATCTGAAGTGATTTTAATATAAATTTACTTGTAAATCCCCAAGCGCAATTAGATGATTATGAATATGTGCATAATAAAAGTGTAGATAATTACATTTTAAGATAGATGTGTTTTACTTAAACTTAATATAGTACACTGTCCATTTAAAATTCACGTATTGACTGTAAGCTACTGACTCTTTATAATAAAAATACTGACCAATTATCTCAAATTTACTGACCGTGTATCAAAATGACCATTTATGTTTCAATTGACGGTAAATTAATAACATCACTGACCGCTGCATGTAAAAGTTACTGACCGTTTAATTTGTTGCGTTGAAAAAATAACACCGGATTGCAACAAAAAGTAGCCAAATTCGCGTTTTCTTTGTTACCTGCTGTTAGAATTAGTTTATGAACCGTAAAATTTGAGAGATTTTTTTCTCAATACTGAGTACAGTGGAACCTCGCTCGATTCACGAGTCACTTGAGTTTTCGAGATACGAGCTATTTTTTAATTTGGCTCGACATACGATCAAAAAAACGTATTGCGTAACTTCAAAACAAATTTTATTTTTATTTAAGTAGTATGTATTTACCGTTTCAATTGCCATTAATCTATTTCAATTTTCCTTATTTAAATGAATTAATGACATTTTAATTCATTTCAATAATTTGAGTTACGAGCATCGTCACAAAACATTTTTTTTAAATAAGTTAATTAAACACTAATAGTTTAAGAAAAAAATCAAGTTTAAAAATAATAGCATAGGCAAGAAATATTATAATTAAATAAACATAACAGTAACTGCATTAACATATATCTTTGGTAAAACATTGAAAACCAGTTTTCAATTTTTTTAGTATATTTCTTTGTGATGAATGGCAGACTTTGGATTCAAAATCGAAAGCCCAGGCTAAAAAATCGAAAACAAAGAATCAACACTGCCCTGGGTACTTACACCTACCGACACATCACTCACGGTGTACGACTGGTCACAAAAAATTAAAAAGGCGTTGAACGATGTTATACTGCACTGACTATTGAAAATGAATAGACTAGATGTTTTGTGAGATTATGTGAAATGTTAATATTGTATCTGTAAAGTTTTGCGTCACCCTCAATTTGTAAGTCATGTGTATCTATTTTTAAACATTTTCCAAAAGTGTACAACTAATACGGATTAAGACAACATATGAACACGTATTCAGCCAATAATTTAATTCATATTGAATAACGAGTTATATATACGTATATATAATTATTAGAATAGTATAACACTATTAGAAAATACATTTAGTAACCAAAAATCTTAAGTTGGCAATTTTTATTATTATTTGTATGATTGCGCTAATACAAAATTAAACTTAGACCCCCCAATAACACGGTAAATTGTGAACGTGCTATTTGGGTGCGTGTAGTTGGGGGGCTAGAAAATACTCATACATTTTTTGCAATACGTATATACAAATCAGGCGCGTGTGATGAGATATCCTCCATTTGGCTCGCTCACATATAAATTAACGGGTGCCCAAATAGCACGTCCCCTATTTACCGTGTTATTGGGGGGGTCTACTATACTTTGTAATGTTTTATTTTATTCCGTACTTCAAATATTAATGGTAATAAATAGTGTAAGTAGTTCAGCCGCTATAAATTTAATTCGATCCTCTACTTACTCACTACGATATTTTGGTAAAAATATTATTTTAATGGAAAAGGCAAACCATAGATTCAAAGGATATAAAGTGAGACGTTAATAACGCCGACTAATGACGCGTTTATCATAATGATGAAACCTTCGTTCGAAGCCAAAGTTCAATTGCAGCATAAACAACCGTGAACCCAGAGCTATCACCTCTGCGTACAGCTAAATGAAGTGCTTCACGTGATCGCGCCGTTACTTCTCCCGCTCTGCGTACTGACGGCATCCAATTTTCAGCGATTGCCACCTTTACGTCGACTGATCCAACCCAGGTGGAAGTGTTATCTCGCGGGTCGTAAAATAAAAATATGAGGCTACCCACCCCCGACGCCGGCATTTGCATGAATTCGGGACGGGGGGCTGGCTGTAAGAAGTGAAAGTAATGTGAGAAAAATACAATGGCGACCGAGGGGGCCCGGACTAGTGGGGTGGACGTAGACAGGCGCAGGTACCTAGCATGATACGTAGAGTATACACACAGGTGGTGTCGAGGAGGGTCGGAGGTGCGCCGGTCACGTATCTGGTACGAGGCGAGGAGCAGGTTTAGGCCACGGCGGCGGCGGCGGCGGCATGGTCGTGCGGTGTGTGAATCGACACGGAACCTAATTATCTCGCGAGCAGAGGAGGATGTGGAGTCGGTGTGTAGATATTTTGTAGGCAGAAGAGAATAGCTATTTTGGCAATAAACTCAATTTTGTTGCGGTGCAACAATGGAACCGACAAAAAAGGCGCTGCAGACGACAGACGACGACGCGGAAAGCGGACGACAATGATAAATCGAAATGGTGTCGTGACGTAGATTGAACTTTCTTACGGGAGAAAAGACAAAGTTGTTGTATATATTTAAAAAAATGTAATAAATCATCTCATACTGTAAGATTGAAAATAATGATTATTTTGTTTCGATGTATACAAAATTAGAGAATTCCATTGTGGTCAAGTAATTACATAAACGGACAGAAACGCAAAAAAAAATGGCGAAACTAATTTTCAGCAATGAAAAAAACAGCAACTTTAAAATAGTATTTTTCTGAATAGTATATACTTATTATCATTACATACTTTTCAATGAACATATACATTCATAACTATTTTTCGTGTATTGCTGCGAGCGTTAAGAATAGAACGGACCATTTTTATCTGAATTTTACAACCTCAAGTAATTGCGAAAGTAGAATAATAAACCTCTAGAAAACTAGAAATTTTAACCTCACTCCAAACACACAAGAATTTTGCACAAAGCCATGCATATAAGCCATCCATTATCAGCAATTACCACAACAAGAAAACTCTTTTTTTCACAAGTTTTGTAAAACATGCATAGAAACTACGTTATTATCGTTGTATTTATGGTATGATCGCCCACAAATAGCCACCTGGAAGTTACGCTTTCACTATGGGGTGTACCGGAGGCAGAGTTAATACTTGTTCTGGTTCATACATATTAAAAAACAAATATTGTTGACTTTATAATAGTCGAATTTAAAAACTTGCTGCTGCTCCAGTGTGTCAGTGATAGAAACATTTTTTTTGTTGTGTAAAATATACTGATAGGCAGGAATTCTAACCACCGTATCTAATGAGCATATTATTAATTCAAAAATCACATTTTATCAAAATACAAAATTTCAATATAAATAATTTAACAAAAACAATTACCTGTGGAGGGCATGCTCTATCAGCTAACGTAATTGAATACCACTGTATTTAATATTTAACCAATTGCTGCTAAAAATAAATCCCACTCATAAAATTTCATTTAAATATAATTATAAATGGTAGCATATCTAGCTAGGTTTAGAAACACATTGGCGTAGCTATGGGAGCGGACCGCCCAGTGCGGTAATTTCTTGGGAGCGGCATTTTCGCGATGGAATGACCGTTCGTATAGTGTGATTCAAAAATATATATTCACGAAGAGCTGTGAAAGCAATGAACAACAAACAGTTTAACAAATGCTCTAAGTCAAAGAAAAAAGTCGAAGTTACGCCAGATGTTCATCATTGTTTATTCGTGTCGAGCGCGTGCTAAAATATATTATATGCAACCATTACTTAAAAACCTTAATAAGACCATTAGTTAAAAACCTTAATAAGCCCATTAGTTAAAAACCTTAATAAGAAAACATCAAATATTTAAAAAAAAAAAGTGCTAGCTAATTTAATAAGAAACAAAAAGTTTTTTTTTTCTTACTTTTTTTTGCCCTAAAAAATAAATAAATAAAAGTAAGAACAAATTAATAGATACCCAGGTAAATGGCTTTGGCCAGGAACTGGAAAAAATAAATATTAGACACTGTATATTATATGCTTATTAAAAAAAACATAATTTTATAAGCATATATGTGAAGTGTATGCAGCGTAGCCCAGGAATGTTTTGGCATATTAAAGACATGCATTAAGTTGTAGATTTATAGGAAGGTCAGATTTTATATAAGGGTAAAGTTAAGGATCGCCCCGTGCGTTACAAAGACTTGCCAATTCTACAATTCAATAATAGTTTAACTAATTTTAATATGATAAAGTCTTCTAATGTTAGATATAGAAAAAGCTTTCGAGACGAGATGAAATGAAGTATACATTTTTATTGTATATCAGTATAAATTATACATTTGAGTGCAATGTAGTATATTATCCTTTTGAAAGTTTTTATTTTGTAACATTAGATATATGCTAGCAAAAGTTGTTATAGGGTAGAGTACACAGTATTTACCAAATTTATATATATTTTAATTAAAAACAGGCTTGCGCCATCTAGTTCCGCTACATGGCGCAATTATAAAAAACTCCCAGACTGCTTTATATTAAATTCATATTTTTTCAAGTTTTTTTGTACATTTTGTATCTAACTTATTAATACACACTGTTAAAATTACATAATTTTATCAAAATTGCATTTAAAAAACACCATTGTAGCAAAATCTACAATACGATGAAAAAGCAATAGTATCTCTCTAATGATCTATTATCTATCAATCAAAGCTCCTTAGTTTTCCCAATTGGTTAGATTAAACGTCGAGATAACTCAACAGAACCGACCCAAACCCGCAAATTACCTGCGTAATCCTAACCACATACAGACAAGCGCGCAGATGAAGATACCTGCGAAAAGGCACACGAAAAAACAGACTTTTAGCAGCTGACGAAACATATTGTATCCCAAAGTAAGATTAAATATGCATTACAATTTATCAGCTTCCTCCGTACGTTGCATATATTTTCATTAGGCAACAATCGCGCATGGCATCAATTGCCCTCGGATTGAGCACGTCCCCCGCATAATTCACAAGATTATTATTACACATAAAATTAATTTGAACTTCCTCATCAGACAATCGCATTCCATGATCTATTACAGTCCATTAAAAAAAGTTTTACATCGTGAACAAAGCGAGCAGTTAGCGGTTGCACCACACGAGGCGCGGATTGAATTTTAAAATTTGACAGCGAATAAAAAAATCACGCACACTTTCTAACGTAACGTCAGTCAGTGTTGTTTTATTAAATCGTCACGAAGTGATTTTTTCATCTGAAATCAACACACTCGGTTAAAAAAAACGTTCTAATTTCAAACAAAATCGTGGTACAATTCAGATGCTCGCATGAAATTTGAATCAGTACAAAATACGTTAGCGGTGACGCTAATTAACCAGAACAACGATTGTGATTAATTGTTTTCAATGGAACGTTTAACCGACGTTCGCATCGAATCAAAAACGTTTGACAAATAACCTCCGCAAATTGGTTCAAATTTAATCGATTCAAAAGATTTTTTCGTTCATCGAATAATATTAATGAAGTGTTTATCAAACTATAGATGTAACCAATTGAAAGTTTCATAGGCATTTCACGAATACTATTATTAAAATATATTCTTGCATTTTTTTATGATTAAGTGCATATGTGGTAATAATTTACAATATATTTTAACATGTAAATCCTCTTCAGTTGCACGTTAGTCTCGGTTATGTAAAGACAAATCCAAAATCATGGAGAGATCTAAACAAATGTCGATCACAGTAAAAGCTTAAATAATAGCATATTTCAAAGAAAAGGTTTAAATTCTAAAGATAGCGCGAAGAGTGGGGTTTAGTGGTTCTGCTATTCAAAAATTTATTTTAAATTATGGCGAAGCAGGAATTCTAGAGAGGGTGCAAGGGGGTGGTCTGAAGTGTACGACGCCTGTTCGAGAAGTCCGCAGAATAAAGGATATCATAAAAATATATTGATTCAAAACTGCTGCTGAAATACAAACAGAGTTGCAATCTACTTCAAACTCGAATATTTCGAGACGGACAGTGAATAGACATTTGGTTGAAGCTGGAAACCCAGCAAAAAAAACACTATTTACTGAGAAAATGAAAAAGCCTTGATTGAGCAAAAGCTCATCGCCATTGGACCGTCGAAGATTGGAGAAAAGTGACTTTCTCTCACGAATCCAAATTAAATCTGTTTGGAGCAGATGGTAAGCGACTGTGCGCCGTATAAAACGCGAAAGATTTCATCCCTTATGCATTAATTAATCGATTCATCAAGCACTCATCCTATGTGGGTGCATGACAGCTTATGGATTGGGCTCTGTAAATTTCGTCCAGGGCAATTGAAAATTTACAGAACAATTAAGAAAAAAATTATCCAAGCTGAAAAAGCATGTCATGGAAGTGTGGGAAGAGGAGATCGGTCTTAAACTAATTGAAAATTTGTATTTATCGATGCCAGGCTGAATACAAGAATTTATTAAAAATAAAGTGAAATTATGTCAAAATAATTTTTAGATGTTATAAGTACACTCATACCTCGCTATACGGCCGCTCTTTATACGGCCTTTCGCTATAACGGCCCTCTTAAATTAAGGCACGTTTCCGATTTATGGCCTAAAATTTTCGCTATAACGGCAAGAAAAGAAGTGAAAAATATTTTCGAGACAATAACCTAAGCAACAAGGCTTTGCTAATTTTGGATAATGCACCAGGGCATTCTACTAATTTATCCGAACTATCTGAAGATGTCATGATTGAGTACCTTACGAAAAATACAACAGCTATGATCCAACCAATGGATCAGGGTGCAATAGCCACTTTTAAGGCATATTACCTATGCCGAACTTTCCGACAAATTATAAGGGAAACCGATGGTAAATCTTCAATTAAAACATTTTGGAAAACTATAACATCAAGGATGCTGTTGACAGCATCAGTGAATCATGGAAGGAATTAAAATTAACAACAATGAACCATGTTTGGAAAAAAATATGGCCAGAATGTGTAAAAAGTACTGATGCAGAAGTTAATTGCCTTCCTGAAATTTGGCAAAACATTTTGGATCTAGCACATGATCTCGGCTTTGAAGGTTTGAACGAACGTGATGTGCTTGATCAACTTGAAGCTGATAGGGAACCCCTTTCATATGAGGAACTCATTCAGTTGCAAGCAGAAACGGTATTTGATGAAGAGACAGAGCCTGTTGTATCCAAACAGCTAACATCAAAAAATTTGTCGAAAGCTTTTTTCCTATTTCGAACAAGGAATAAACATCCTCCTTGAAAACGATCCTGACGTCTAACGTAGCGCTAAAGTTTCTCGAGGAATTAACTCAGCCATTAGCTGTTATAAATCACTGAAGAACGAAATAGACAAGAAGGCAAGACAAACAACGTTGGACAATTTTTTTAAGCCAGGCCCATCCTTACCAGCGAAAAATGGTGACGACAGTAATCTGCAGGTTACCATTTCTTCATCGTCTTCAGATTAAAGCCATTTTTAAAAAAAATATGTATGTATAAATACATATATTTTATGTAACATGAAGTTGTTTCATTTTTGTTTATGGATTATTGTTGGTTTTTGGAGTCTGTTATTATTTTATGTACAAATGTATTATATGTACTTGTTATGTATGTATTTTTGATTTAAATGAAATAAAAAGATAAATGCATTTTAAATGATAAACTATGTTACATATTTAACATATTTGGAACCGATCCCATTGAATTTGTAAAAATTTGTATTAGAATAATTGATTCGTTATACGGCTTTTCGCTTTGCGGCCAAGTTTCGTGGAACGTATCTAGGCCGTAAAGCGAGGTATGGGTGTATTTTATTTACAAGCTTTTAATTTTTAAATGTCCTCGATATTGCTTTCTATGAATAAAACCAAAAAAAGTCGCGCGCACGTGTTAAGTTGGAGGCTCGCCATTATGCACTTGCTGGGACGACAAAAAAATACACCTTTCCCAGAATTGATGCAATTATACCTTCCTAATTTTACAATACCCATATTTTTTAACAGTATTAACGGAAAACGAAAGTTAACAATTATAATAATGCATCAAAGTTGATAAAATAATCAAAATACGTATAAGAACCGCCATGTCAACTTTCAATTGGCCACAGCTGTAATTGTGAATTGATACATAAATATCACATATAAAATAAATCAGAGTTTGTCTGAAGAAATGTCTTTCAATAGGAAGTACAAAAATGTAATTACGTGAACCGAGTTCCATACAGATTTATTATATACAAATCCCTATCTCGGGTTTGGGAGTGTATAGACACGGAAAAGCGCGCTCTATTGACACAAATATTTTTTAATTACGAACGCGCTATTAATTTCTACCCTCGCGGGATTAATATAAATTTCACGGCTGACAACGCTGTGGAATTCGTTCGAAACGCGAGACCCACCTTTATCGGCGGACACAATGAATGCAATAAATAAAATAAATAACGCCACGTCGATCGATAGCAATCGATCGATTAACTTTATTATTACTTGCGACAAATAAATAAATTGAAAAAATCATCATCGCCCGGGCCATATGGGCCAGAGAGCGGCGGTCGCTCTGCGCCTCCTATGTGTACCTGAGTCATCCGATAAAAAAATCTCGGGGCCCGAGAACTGACCCGATAATCAATCTTTTATTCGTGAGGGAAAAAACTCGTGATACTCGCATTCCCGTCTCACTAATTTCCCACTGAAGCCCATATTCAACGGTCGGTAATTTGATCTCTAAAAATCGGGTTTTGTTAAGGATGCCAGAGCCAGCGCCCTTTCACGATCGGAGAATATCGTTTAATTAGAACGACGATATCGAGAGCGGTGGAATGCAGGGCGAAAATCATATCTATAGATCGAGAAGATGAATTATTAAGAGCTGCGATCACTTTTAAATGCTTTTAATACAATAATCCAGCGCAATGATAATAGCCGTGTGCGGTCGGCGGACCGCAGCTTGACCGCATCTGACACATTTTTTTATTAATATTTATTGTATTGTTTAAGAATGCTATTCTGTTCAAAAATGGGCGGAAATTCCTCTTAAAACCACAAGTATTCTTTATGAAGATATTATTCGCGGTAGGTAAAGCTTGATTAAAGTGCAAGTTAAATTTTTTTAATTAGTATTAGCAAACGCGCTGACTCTGACGCAATATGTTTTGATACAATGTACACATAAATTGCAAAAAAAAATCTGGCTAAATCGCTAACAAAATTTATTTTCGATCAATAGCGGCGTGTTGTCGTTTAATACAGTTTCACAGTATCTAATCTAATCTATAAATTTAGCAGTTAAATGCCAAACTATGTTTGATGGATGTATATTGACTTAACTTATCAAAGATAAGGTTATATATTTTTAAGGGTGACCGATAGAATTACTTATACGGAAACGAAATCTTGAATTGCTACTAATTCTATTTCTTCAGCTACCGTTTCAAGTATTACTAATTGTGAAATTGTAAAACCATAAGTCCATTTCAAATGGATTAATAAAGAGTGAAATAGTATGATTCAAATTATTTAGATTTTTACTAGCTCGCTACTGTGAAGCCGCATGCGGCTCTCGAGCCGCAATTTGGCTATGTGTGGTTTATGAGATGTTATTACACGCATTGCGCGTATTATTTAAAAAGATTTCTTTGCCCAGTCGTGCATTCCAGGCATTCGTTACTGCAAATTTATAATCCCACTGATGAACAGTTTGTTTTGCAACTCATAGCCAACACGCGCCGTTATTTCTCGGTCCATCGGCTAACGCTATTAGTTTAAAATTATTGTACACGATTGAGCCAAAGCTAAAAAACGCACATAAAACATAATTAAATCGAATCGACAACGAATCGAATCGGTTTCGTTTTTGGACCGAGCAACAAAAACCAGAATTACGGAAATAAAGCGCGCGATTCAATATTTTATTTACGTACACACAGAGCGTGGATTTGACCCATCAGTGGGTCAACGATCCGCCGCGTTTTTTCTCTCCAGATCTTCGTAATCTGGTGTGTTGCGCCGTGTTTCCGCAGCATTCGCCGCGCTTCTATCCACAAAATAGAGACGCCGCTCTTTCTTCTGGGAAAGCGAGGAGGCTTCGAAAAAAGCCAAACACGCGAGGTATGCCCGTCCGAGGGACGGAGACCCCCGCTGGTCGGAGGGTCCGATACACGGCCAGACGGTCCCTGCGGACGCCGAAACTGCGAGCGATATGACCCCGTCGCGCAATAAACATCTCCGCTTGGGGGAAAACAACGACACGATCCGTCGTTCGTTTGTTCAATATCGGATTGCACTGGAAACGAATGACGGAGAGGTTGAGAAGAAAAAAACGGCACGTAAATAAAACGCAAAAACGGCGCTGAGGAATCGTGTTGCGGTTCTTGTTAATCACATCTCGACCGAAAAACAGACGTGCCGCTGTGCCAATCGACAGATCGGAAGCAATTACCAATACAAAAACGGAAAATAATGAACCTCAAATTAGCGACCAGAAATATGTTCCTGGGCGAGTTTCCGCGAACCTATCAAATCACATATTGTGTATCGAAAATAGCATTATCTATTCACAATAAATCTGTTAATTGAAACGATTCCATGAAAAGTTTTTTTCATCCATGTCCTTTACGCTTTCTCTGATACTTCGAGAATTACATATAAGGTAAGGTATTGAAGCGACGGGATTATCTGCGGGCTCACATAGACTTAGCGGAATTATCGCGGCGTTTACTCTGGGAAACCTTGATCGTGAAACAACCTAGTATTATTCTTCAGGCTTAATTGCCAATCAAATCACTAAACGAAAACGCGGCAATCGATAGGAAATTAAACGGATAAAATTAAAACTTCCTTTGTATTAATTGCGTTTATATTTAATACCACCGCATAGTGTATGTTGTTGTTGTGTATACATTAACATATACACACATAAGTGTGTATTACTTTAATTGTGATAGGGGAACGGGAAGGGCTGAAAGCCGGAGGTTTACCTAAAACTCTAAATACCCCGGTGTCGGCTTTGCTTAAAATAATAGCAATAAATCTAATAATACACTTTGTATGAGTATAGGGTTTAATAATACCTATGTTACGTAATACATTTACCAACGACGCGGTATGAATGTTTATTTTTAACGCGTATGCCTTGAAGATTTTATAACCAGAATATAATATCTTGTACAATAATTAAGTGGTGATATATAATATGATAATCTAAAAACGTATTTTTAACACGTGTATCAAATCATAAATAGTTTGATATCCTGTGATGTACACCGAGTATACATATCATCTTATTATGTGAATATCTCAATAAACATGCCGAATAAAAAGTTCATATTTTTTATGTATTCCTTTGATATTAAATTAGATAATTACAATATAAATATAAATATTCTGGTAAATAGGCATCAATTACGCGTTGCGTACAGAAATTATTTTAGTACAATTATCTGATTCTCAAACTTAATTGACTCATCGCCCACTTTTCAACGAAAATTTTTTTCATCGCCCACTTCTCTACTCTATTTCTATCTCATTTAATAATAAATTGTAAACGTAGCAATGCCCTTATATATTTTTTAATTTTACCGAAATATTTATGTAGCTTGTGTATTTTTAAAATATCAAATAGCGAGTTTGCAAATAAATTATTTTATAAAATTTTATAAGATTTTCACTAATATCAAAACAGAATTTTTTTGCAAATATTAATTTAAAATGCTAATTTGCATTAAATATACCTTTCCTACATAAAAAATAATAAATATTATTTATAAAAATAGTATTCGAAATTTAAAAAATCTTAATCGTTTAGACCTAACCCATAGGTATTTACATTATTATAAGTATAAAATGCTTCAATTTTTTTTGCCCCCCAAATTCCACCAAAGAAATTAGTCCATCGGCCATTTTGAGAGCCTATGCTCTAAATGGTACAATGAGGAAATAATCAAAGTATAACTAACACATGTATATGGTAGCTTGTTTTGATTTACACAATATATGCTACGACAAAAAGGGCAGTTTTGCTATTAACATGAAGCGGAAGTAAAGCTGAAATAATTTTGTTCTAGAACGAATCAAAAGGTGCGGTCGATACAGGCGATCTTTTATAAATTTATGGATTAGAAAATAAACGGCAAAAGTCAACGTAAATATTTTATAAAAGTTTAGTTTTAAATTAACCAAGCCTAATAAGCGAAAGTGTAAAAATTCATTAAAAGTGGAGAGATACAATAACGCCGTACATGTACGGTGGTAAATCTTTCACTGTTTTAAGGTACCCCAGATATATATTTATCAGTGGCGTGCCGTCCATAGATGCGGTAGATTCAAAACGCCACTAGCATGAACGGTTGATGGCGAGCGACTCAGCCGATCACGTGATCAACGGTGCATGCTGGTGGCATTTTGAATCGATCTCATTTATGGACGGCACGCCACTGATATTTATACATAAAAAAACATTCAATTTGAATTAATGTAAACGAGACGAACGATACGTGTGTAAATATGTATTTATTTATTGAATGATAAGAATCGGACCAGCTCCTCATAGCTGACATTGAACAGATGAACGTACCATGATAGCGTATTAAGAAGCTGAAAGTCTACTATTTCAAAACCCGTAGATAGAAATTCTAGTATAAGTATAACTTGCTACAAGATACAGCGAAACATAATCCAAAGCTTTTAATAAAAAGGCATGGGATAGAGGAAAGGATAACCGACTCTCACTTCCTCTTGAACGTAATTCCGAGGTCGTAAATAGAAAGTTTAATTTGAATTAATGTAAATTATAAATTCTATCGAAAATAATACCAATAAATTTAGGAGTACGAAATAAATTAATATAATGAAAAATATTGAAAGCCGAATAATATGTAATAAATATGTAAAATAAATCAAAGCAATTGAGAATCACTGATTTTTTTCTATAATTTACTATAAATGTATTATAAGATAATAATAAATAAATAACTCACTCGTGGGTGTATACTAACAAATTAACAAATTTTAATATCACGATTTTTTACATGTACAGTCGGCCCTCGACTTTCGCACAATTCGCTATTTCGCACATTTAAAAAAAAAAACATTTTTTTTTTAATTTTTTTTTTTTTAAAAAAACGTTCTGATAGCGGTGAATCTTTTGCATAAATCGGACGTTCGTATGATACAAACAGGTCTACGATATTAAAGAATACGTTCAAAATTGTGGAAAATAAAGATATATTTCCACAATATTTAATGATATGTTTCCAAAAAAACACAGCCAAAAAAAACATGGATGAAATGGAAAATCTTTGTCATCGTAGATCGATGACCAACATCAAATATATGTCCCTCTGAGTATTTCAATTATTCAAGCAAAAGCTCTTAGTTTGCACAAAGATTGGAAGGATAGATTAAAAAAATATTTTAACGCGGTTTTTCAAGCAAGTAACGGTTGGTTTTACAATTTTAAAGTGAGATATTCTTTTCATAATATTAAATTTACTGGAGAATCGGCTGATGCGGATAAAGATGCCGCAAAAGAATTTATTTCCTAATTATCCAAAATTATTGAAGATGTAGAATATTCCTCTAGCCAAATATTTAATGTAGATGAGACATGTTTATTTTGGAAAACTCTTTAACAATGAAAAATATGAATGAAGACTTCATACACCTTGACAATTTTTTAAATATTATGGAAGATTGTGATCCCAATGGAAAACGCATATCTTAAGTGCGTGAGGCGATCAATAAAAACATAGCATGTTATAAAATACTATATGAAGAAAAGAAAAAGAATAGTGGAAAACAGTTAACTCTTGATAACTTTTCAAAGGAAACACCCGCAAACCCCACTTAAACGTGTCTCTTAAACGCCTCTTAAACATCTTATATTTACTTGATAAATAAATGTTTTAAAATACACACAATTTCAATTGTTTTTACTTTCCTCGACTTTCGTACATTCAACATTCGCACACATTTTCAGGAACCAATTATGTTCGAAAGTCGAGGGCCGCCTGTATACTGAGTGTACATCACCAGCACTATTAATACCGTTTTTAATTTATTGTAGAATATTTAATGACTCAAAATAATTAGCCGATTGAACCGCAGCACAGTGCGGTATGAATCAATTTGTCGGTTTTACAACGCGATGCTTTCGCTCAATCGGCAAACAAATTAAGACCGAATCGGGTTCGATGCAAACATCGTAAAAGTGAATACATATGTTATGCGTCGGTCCACACACAAAGAGAATTAATTTCCCGGCACTGAAATAATTCATTTTAAAGACCTGTAATATAAAGCCGAGCGAGCGGAGAAAATTAGCCAAGAGAGTCTCTTGTATAGAGTAAGAAAATGTGCCGAAATAATGAATACACAACGACGTGAAAGGCCCGCACGAACCCTTTGTTTAGTTGTGATTGAATCTCGCGGAGGCTTTTGTTGGTGCACACACATACACACATTGTGGGAGGTGTGCGGCCAATGGCGTTCGCAGGACCTCTCCTTCGCCCGGACCCTTTGTTAATTGGCTCCCTCGAATACACACAAAGTTATGTAAGAGAGTCGGTCGCCCACGCAAGAAATAATAATTTCAATAACTGCGTTAATTGCAACTCAGTATCATATTAATGTATGTTCAAAGTGGCGGTTGAACGCAATCGACTCGCATGTACATACATACCCTCGGGCGCGTGTTTATTCAAACACGGAAAATTCAAAAACTGAGCCTTTCGCAGAATTTTTTATCGGCAACAGACACGTGTAAATAAATGAAACGAACATTTCATCGCTACGGATAAAGTAAAAATATGGAGATAAAAAAAAACAATGCCAGATAACGTTGGCATTACAAAGTGAAATCCTTTTGACTTTTAATTTGTATGTGTATTTAAAAATGTATGTAAACATCGCGAAGCGTTTAGGAATTCGGATGCTATTTTACAATGGCATAGCATTGAATTGAAATGCGTCCGAAAAGGAACCATAATCCAAGATACGAATAGCGCCGCTTCTCAAACGATCGAATGGAAAAAATGCTATAAAACGCTTATGCAAAAACCAGTATATTCATTAATATTCATAGTGTCTTTAATGCTGAATTAGCAATTTTACAACTGATCGGTTTGTTTCGATATGAAACGTAATGTGTTTTTTGCGTACAAAAAATACGCACGTGAGTAATAAAAAAATGTAGTGGGTGCGCTTTTGACACGATTTAATGACGCTACTTTATGTTAAACTAATCAAAGGCGTATACAGGTGGCACATTTAGAATTACATTATTTTAAACAGCGAAGGGTCAAAGATCAAGAGAACGAGGGGGGGCGTAAAATTAAAACAGCAAGTCAGATTTTGTGTGATTAAAAATATGTATGAAAACATATTTAAATTAATCGCGTTCAAGTAACTATATAAACATAATGAAATAAAATGATGTACAACGAATATAATATCAAATATCGGGCATTATTATTTTAAGTTTCAGACTCTCGGTTGACTGTAACAATATTTTGAATTCATAAGAAATACTTTTAAAGCTGATTTACTTAAACTTTTCCCAATTTTGCTCGTAGCTATTCAAATACATAAAGCCAGGTTTGACGGAAAATGTAAAATGCTAAAATATCAATACAGATATAGTATATATTTGTATAAAATAGAAACCTTTCATGTATTTTATATCAATAAAAATATTTTAAATAATGTTAAAAATTAGTTTCATTATCATAGTACAAATCCTGATTTTTTTCTACGAGACCATGTTTCCGGTCTGAGAAAAAAAAACAAATTAAAAATAATTGGGAAGCACCGAATTCGTACAAATAAACGATCTACGAGATGCACAAAAACTCAGGTAAGCGGACATAGTTGCACGTGCGAAATTTTCAAGGCGAGCGAGACTCGAGGGAGTCTGGGCTCTTTTGTAGTGAAGCACACGCAGACGGTCGTTCACATAGCCGAGGCGAGTTAGCTCGGCTCTGGTTGCGGCCCTGCTGCTCTCCCCGGATAACAGTAAACGATAGACATTCTTCGACAAGGCCGTGCACAGCTGGTGTCGTCGTGCAACAACCGACGACGATGACGAGACGAGTCATCTCACAAAATAAAAAAAATAACGCCTACTTCGTATGCGTACCACATCTACGCACTCTTTCTTACCTATGCGAGTACATCGGGGATTCCGTAAACCAGGGAGCCATTTTATAATAGTTACGCATCGTTGAATATAAATGGGAATATTGTATGGGATAAATAAAAAAAACATCCTAATAATAATTGGACTTTAAGTTTTAATTATTATTAAAACTTCTGAATCAGACTTGTGGTAGAAAGTAACTGTATGTTTGAATCATTCCAGCAATCAACGATTACATAAAAACTTCCAAAGAGATTTTCGTTGAACATTTAATGATTCTTAAAGTCTATATACATAATTGCATACATATATATACTTTGCTAATAATTGCTATTGTCATTTAGAACATTATTTTGACTAATATGTTCCGTTAATTAGAATATTTCATTGAGGTTAATTTGTACCCTGTTCCGGCTTACTGCATCAGTTTTTTGTTCGGTGAGAATGTTTTAGCAATAAATTATTTTATATAAGAAAAAATATTTTTCTTCTTCTTTAATTGATATTTAAGTTTAATGCATGGTAGAAGTACGCTCGGGAGAAGGATGCCGGTTTGTTATTGTGTGCGTGTACATGTATATGAGAGGGAGAAGCGATGTAGCGTGTACTTCCTTGTCTCGTTTTCTCTTTTAGCGAAAGCGACTAAAGTCACCCAATTGATTTTTTTATCTCTACGCAAAAATCAGTAAAAAAAATGCTTTTCAAGAAAAAACTTTTTTTTGTGAATAAACATAAAATATCATTTTAAATGAATAAAAATTAAAAAATCAGAACATTTAAACACAGTATCAAGGTAAAATTTACATTTTTTTTAAAAAAACAATAAAATATTATTTTTGATTAACGCGTTCAAAGGGTTAAGGACAGTCGCTGATTCGTCAACGCTGATATTCGTCATTAAAGTGCAGTGTGGCACAGAAGTTCGATCTTCTCTAGTGATTTATTTTAAATAATTTTGTGTTGATATTGATTTAACCCAGATATGCTCACTGTCCCATGGGTAGGTCACTAAACTCGTGCCACTGTTTTTTATTTATAAATAAAATTTCTTGGGCATATCTGGGTTAATTGATATCAAGGCTTCAAATACACACTGTAAGTTATTCGTTCTCTTACCCGTGGATTAAAATATTTTAATTATTTTTCCATTAATCCGTACGTTGATGGTTTTTTTACACTATTCTCTGTAAAGCTTAAAAAAGTTTCTTATCGTTGCGCCAATGATAATTTCTTTATTTATTCAATGGATTCTAATGATTTCATAGAGTCATCGAGTCATTAAACTAACTGCGAATAATTTCTTTCCCCATTTTATATCTTTTTGCTTTTGAAGAATAGCTAAAGACTTCATTATTTTTTTGACTACTTAAAAATTTTGAGTTTTGCAAATATTTAATTAATGTCTGGTTTCTTCGATTATATAATATATTTTTAATTGTCCGTTGAAATTTCCAGCTTAGCTCAGATGTATGTATGTTAAATAAACATATATTTTCTTTTAAAATAAAATAATTAAATATTCTGAGCGAAATTATTTTGAGCCACACAGTTCACGCACACAATAACAAACCGGAATCCTTAATCCGAGCGTACTCTAATTTAACGAATTAATTATTTTCTTACTTTTAGTGTATGAAATGTCGGTTTTTAACTATTTTAATGCCAAGCGAAATAAGGCGGTGTGTGCTTAAAAATGCCAAGCATTTTTTGGAAAATATGGAAGTATTAAAAATTATTTCTGAAAATTAATTTTTTTTTATAGGAACGATATAAAATAAAGTTTATACAGGTGAGTCTTAAAAAATAAAATGAAAAAATATTAAACTGCGGCATTACGGCATTAAAACGGTTAAAAACAGTTTTTTTTTAAATAAATAAAGACCGAGTTTATAAATAAAAATAATTAATTCATATTAACTTTACGACATCCATCATATTTACTTAAAAATCAAATCAAATCATTGAAACATTCGCTTAGATATAATTGTTTTACATTAATTGAATATCTAAACTACTTTCATAGAAGAGTAATATAGAGAAAAGTTATAAAAATATAACAGTAGAAATTTCACAGACTTTTTAATGCTAAAAATATCTTCGGTTTATCATCGAAGATCTGCACGTTTAGTTTGTAAAATAAAAAATGATGCGAATTTATTTTGCTATTTTTGTAGAATCCATAAAACATTTCGATGAAGAAATTCTTGTATGGAAACAGATTCAGACGATAAATATATCGGATATACTATTAATGCGCTCAAAGAAGCCATGAAGTCATTGAATATCGGTAAATACGGTATAAAATTGTTTACATATATTTTAATATCACTCGTAATCGTTTGGCGGACCTTTAACCTAAGATAACACGTCTATATTTTTTCCAGTGTACATATAAATGTCAAAATTTGTAAATATCTGCCTGATAAAATCGTATTAACATGTTTCCATCGCAAAAAAATTGATTTACAACAATTACTTCAAAAGTTATTATCAAAAGGTATATTTTCATAAAAAAAACAGCTTGTGCATAGAATTAACAGTAAAATTCAGCGGTCTGCTAAGTGTTATTAAAAATAATAATAAAAATACTAAATTTTGAACCATTAAGAAAACATTTCATTAATTAAGCTGTATTTTTTATTTTAGATAAATTATATATTTAGTTTTTATTCCAGATAAATTATATTCGGGTTCGATGAAAAATGATTGATGAAAAATGCTATATTGATTATAAATTATATTGCACATAATAATTTATAATTAATAATATATAAGTCACCGACTGCTAGACTTTTCAATCTGATGGTTAATATTTGCTTGTAAATAAATATGTATTCGTTACGTCTGATTGACTTACCAAATTAGTACAGATTTACTCTATTGGGCTTACGCCTGTTAGGTTGTAACGGAAGGTATTAAAATAAATAATACCTAATAATATATTTTGGTTAATAATTCTGAAAAATCCAAGATTTCGAAAAGTTGTGTTCAAAAAGACAGTAGTTATATATGTATATATATATATATATATATATATATATATATATATATATATATATATATATATATATATTTTATTGCTGTTTTCCACTTCCTATAGCTATTATAATTCGGTATTTTGGAAAGTTTTTGCGAAAAAAAGTCAATAATTAATCGGTTAAATTTGTATTTAAATATTAGTTAATTATTATTTATATTAAATATATAATAATTTACGGTCCATTGCACGCATTGAAAAGAAGATTAACCCTCTTGCTTCGAGAGCGCAATATGTATCGCTAAATCAAAATATTATGCTCCAAAACGCAAATAACAAAGCGTAATTGAAAATATAAAATACAATGATATATTGTATGT
Source organism: Plectrocnemia conspersa (assembly GCF_051122295.1). Classification (NCBI taxonomy): domain Eukaryota; kingdom Metazoa; phylum Arthropoda; class Insecta; order Trichoptera; family Polycentropodidae; genus Plectrocnemia; species Plectrocnemia conspersa. Next base: position 2,883,722 of record NW_028277168.1, read on the forward strand.
ATTATATATATACAATATATTATATATATGTAAATTAATTACGATACAAATACGAAAAAAACACGAAACTCTACCGCAACTAAAGTTAAGAACACTGAAGCGACATGCTAATGTAATTTATGACAAAAGAGACCACAAACAAAAATATTTGAATACGTACATAAAAACAAACATGTTTCAAAAAACAACCTTCATTACATTTCAAAGTTCAGAAAGACGCATTTCGTATACTTAATATTTAATAAGACGAATCTTTGGAATAAATTAACTCTTGTAAACTTCAGTATCAAGGGAGGGCAACTTTGTTGGTAAGAGTAAAAAGTTTAAACTGCCACACAAGAGAGTAAATAAGCATTCAACAATTTATCCGATAAGCATTACTACGGCAAAATTGCACACGCGGGTACTAAAAGGGTCATAAATATATTTGATATAATTTGCAAATGTAAAACGCAAACTTTATTGCTACAATTAAGTACTAAAAGACGATGCGTCCGAAACGCGACGACGGGTTTAAAATAACTTAACAATCAAAACGCGCTAAACGACAATGATTAAAGTTATTACGAAAGGTGATATGCCAAGGCTGTTTGAAGGCGAGAGAAAATCGTGACTGTTCCAGATATTTTTTGAACGTCGAGGAGAGAGAAAAAAAAAACAATAATATTACTCATACAGAATATTATCTACGCTAGTTTCTAAAGCGGAATTGACCACATTATTAGACGCGTTAAAACAAAGAGAAAGCCACTACCGCTAACCGACGAAATTATTCTAAAAACCGCTTCCCTAACTGAACCCACCGCCACCCCGCACACAGTCTAGCTAACCTCGTTTCGCGCCAACAATTTATGGCAAACTTTAACTTGGCGAAATTAACCAGAGAAATATAATAGAAGAAAAAACTCGAACCCATCGATATCGAAATTCGCGACGGTAAAGTCGGAATTTTGCATGCGACGGTATCGAAAACGTAACCGTAGTCGCGGAGTGCACTAAAATTGTTACGGCATGCCGTTTTTACTGCCGTGCAAAAGGTTTATGGGGGTGTTTATAACTGGGGCGCGGAGCGAGGTGAAAGGAACAGTTCCCCGGCAATCATCCCTTAACTTTTCGAACGCCGGGAACATTTAGCACTTCCTTATTTTTTTTCTTTCGCGCTTTTTACGACACCTTCCATTTGCAGCCGTTTTTATGGCCGAATCAGGTGTTAAATCCGACGTTCAGAGATCGAACCGCGTCGTGTTGTATGCGCATAAACACAAGCAGACAACCCTTCATGATAAAAAAATATATACGTAACATAGCGCCGCTCTGGTATCTGGTTCAACCGCACGCCTCAATGTAGGAACGTTTTGCCGCTGGTTATTGGTAGGTCATCGTCACACGGGGTGGCACAGTAGAACAGGTGTGACCGTCGGATGCCGCGACACAAAAGCCCGAGTGCAAATAGTCGTGTGCTGAACGCGGCAGATGCTGCGTCGGGTTTCCAAGAAACCATACAGCGCCAAGATCATTTTATATAATAGCCGGCGACATTCTGGCAAATTGATAGATGGGTCAATGGTCAATATTGGCCTTTAACGGCCGAACCCTCCCTCGGAATGTTACACACCATAAAAATAGAGTATTGTAGTAATATTTTCGCAAATAGCCATTGTTAAATTAGAAACTTTTTAACTGCACGGCCGTCGGGCAACAATCGCACTTTTATTATTATTAGGAAATATAATTGTGACATTTGCATAAAGTTAAAACAATTATAACCGCTTCAATTGCCCGATATTAGGGTTGCCGGCGCTGCCGGGGTCGTGTTCTGGGATTTTATGCTTTCGTCCTTGTTTTTATTTAAAATTTTATACGCATATTTAACAATGGGTAATGATAATGAGATTAAAATAAAACTCTCCGGAGGCGAAACGGAAAATATCATAATCGCAGTGGCCTAAACGAAGGCGAAGTAAATTCGGATAAAGGAGAGGTAATGCTATAATACGTTTTTCTTCCTCTGCGCGCAGCAACCGGATTTGAGATAATTTCTTTTAAAAAATCCTACAACCAAATCCTCTTTTATAATAATGTGGACTCAAAAGCATGTTAATTTGGATATAGATCGCAAAAAAGAACGAATAACTTCATTAGAACAGTGAAAAATTATTATTGCATATACATAATTACTATTTCGTAGCTGTGGCCAATTGAAAGTTGACATGGCGGTTCTTATATGTATTTTTATTATTTTATCAACTTTGATGCATTTTTACACGTTTTTAAATTTATAATAGATACTGTAAAAAAATATGGGTATTGTAAAATTATGAATGTATAATTATGTCAATTCTGGGAAAGGTTTATTTTTTCGTCGTACCAGCAAGTGCATAATGGCGAGCCTCTAACTCAACACGTGCGCGCGACCTTTTTTATTTGTTCTATTCATAGAAAGCAATATGGAGGACATTTAAAAATTAGAAGCTTGTAAATAAAACACTTTTATAATTTCTTGTATTCTACCTGGCATCGATAAATACAGATTTTCAATTACTTTAAGATCGATCTTCTCGTACCACACTTCCATGATGTTTTTTTATCTCAGCTGCATTTTTGACCGTTTTTTTCTTAATTGTTGTTTTATGAGTGCCTATAAATTTACAACCAATTTATATATTTTTGCATTCATGGTGCCTTGGACGAAATTTACAAAGCTTAATCCATATGCTGTCATGCATCTCCAGATCATCACAAAAATGCTTGATGAATCGATTAATACATAAGGGATGAATCTGTTTTTTTTTCGGCGCACAATCGCTTACAGATTAAATTTGGATTTGTCGGAGAAAGTCACTCTTCTCCAATCTTCGACGGTCCAATGGCAATGATCTTATGTCCATTCAAGGCGATTCTTTTTCATTTTCTCAAAGCCAGCTTCAATCAAACGTCTATTCACTGTCTGTCTCGAAATATTCGAGTGTGAAGTAGATTGCAATTCTTTTTGTATTTCAGCAGCAGTTTTGAATCGATATTTTTATGATATCCTTTAATCTGCGGTTTTCTCGAGCAGACGACATACGTTTCCGACCACCCCCTCTCTAGAATTCTGCAATTTTTTAATAATCTTTCGAATAGCAGAACCACTAAACCCCACTCTTCGCGCTGTCTCTAGAATTGAAACCGTTTCTTCGATATATGCTATTATTTTAGATTTTACCGTGATTTTGGATTTATCTTTACATAACCGAGGCTAACGTGCAACTGAGTTAAAATATCTTGTAAATTATTCCCACAGCTGCACTTGATCATAAAAAATACAATAGAACAAGTTTTAAGGAAAGAATATATTTTAATAATAGAATTCGTGAAATATTGCCTATTAAACTTTTAATAAACCACAGCTGTAAATTAACGCATATTATTTTATTAATAATTAAATATAAACCCTTTCTTCTACCCTCATCATAGCTGTAAAATAAAACAAAAAAGAGCAAGATCGAGGCTACACAGGGGATGCTCGAGTGGCAAAGTATGTTCTACAAGCCCATTATCAATATATCAACGCCTTCGATTGTATTTATACGCTACACGAACCCAGATTAGATCAGTGGCAGCACGTGACAAACTGACTCGCAAATAAACCAAACAACACAAATTAATTATTAATCAACGCGACGATACCGTTTCGACCCGATCGCCCCTAAGTGTTGTTTCATCGCTCGAACGTCCTAATACCTTAATAATGAAGGTGTTCGAGACGGCTTGAGATGGGTCGCAGATCCGCAGCATAATTAGGGACCGGGCTGCGAATTTCGACTCCCGGAGAAAGCTAATCATTACGCGCGCGGAAGAAGAGCGCACGTGTGCGTAGGTGACAGACACGCCATTGTGTCGGCGCGTTGACAAATTCCGGCAATATAAACAAAGTGCCCCGAAGGTCGGGCTAAGATTAATACCGATATTATCGGGCCTCTTCGCTCCGAACGGAGAGCAAAGGGCGGACCGGGATGACAAAAGGGCGACAAAAGGCATTACTATGATACACCACGCATTTGCGCCGCCGCCCCTGGGGCTAACGCACAAGAGAAAAATAACATTTGCCGAACAAATCAAGTGGAATAATATTGAACGCGGACACGATACCGCTGCGGGTGTGTGCGTATATCTGGAAGAGAAATGACATTAATTTTCGTTCTAAACATACGACCGTCGTTTATCACGGGAAAATGCGATATGTGTACTTTTTTGTTTGTTGTAATCCGATATTGTGTGTGTGTCGTCAAAAGGCGTGGGGTCAAAAGCGGTTTGTGTTTTTTAACGTATGCAAAGTTAGTTCGATCACACAATTATCCAAGGATCGGCGAATAATTTACATTAAATGCTATCATAGGTACACAATTTCTTAGAAACAATTTTAAATTTAAATACGATAATCGTGCTATATTGTGATTATTAAATAATTATAATTTCAATCGAACATCACAGATTGGGTTTTCCTAGTTTTTCCTAATCTCGCGGATGATGATGAATTAAAGATGAGCTACATTTTTTTAATAATGAGCAATATTCACATATGCTAAAAAATGTTGTTAAATTTGAATAATTGCATATATGATATCAACAATAATTATCTAATAAATATCTAAATGTAGTAATAATTGTAGAATTTCAGGACTAATTTAAACTCAGTATTCTTTCTCAGTTTCCAGTGACTCAACATAAAATTGTTAATATTTCTATGAGTTAACTTTAAAATTTGTCGCAATTTAGACCAGATGTTCAACTGTGCATTTTATACGTACAGTCCGTCCAATATATGAACGCTCATCGTCACAGTATTAGTGAGAAAATATAATAGGGTGACCATGTGAAATTACAAGTGCAAATTTAATTTGTTGAGGAAAGTCTAAAATATCACTTTCTTACTTATTTTGTTTATTTATATACATATTTAACTTAAAAACATGATAGCAAGTTTGGAATCACTCTCTAGGTTGAATATCTGTTTAATATAATATTTTTAAAAATACTACAGGAATTGTTTTATTGATTACAAAATTACACAACATGACAATAATTCATAATAGAAATATAACACATTATAATTTTTAATTAAATTTCCAATGTATGGTCACCCTACCCTTAAAACAACCCTGATTTAGTATTGGTAACGTTCTCCTATCGGTGTAAACAAATTCGCGGAAAACTGTATATGTATGCATGCATGCGTACACGCACCCTTATTTCCAACACAACATCTTGGATGGACTATACAGTTATCTAATACAAAGTCTGTAACTTAATACATGTCTTTAATATGGTAAAACCGAAGCACCCGGAAACAAATTATATGCACATAAAAAATGTGAAAAACAGTTTTCAAGTTTCAAAAAACAATTGAATTCGATTCTGAGAAACTAGCCAAATTTATGACCGGCCAGATTATCAAATCAGCATTTATACATATCCAACTTATTTTTAGCGCATTCTACACGAACGGTTCTTCCATAGCGAAAATGCCGCCCCCAAGCAAGTACCGCCCTGGGGCAATCGGCTGGTGAAACCACTCTATTCAATACCACTATTACTTCTAAATACTGAAAATGGCAGATTGGTAGCTCACCGTAGAATTCCTATGGTATTCGTGTTGATAACGTTAATAACCGAAGCTAGTAGCGTGGCGTAAGTGTATTAAATATGTACGACCTTTCCATCTTCCCGTTCCAGCTCGATCGGAAAAACTGATTAATTATATGGTATATATTTTTTGGGAACCTTTCTCGCTACATAAAAGGTTAGGATTAAGCAAAACGGGAGCGATGGGATATAATTTACGGACCTTGATCGATTACGAGGAATTATCTCCGGGCAATCAAGATCGACCAGCCAAGTGAAAATGGGTTAGGCCCTACGAGAAAACGGGTCGGCTCCGGGATTAGAACCCCCGAGAGCGTATCAGCTTATCCTCCTCGTGTTTAATGTTTTGACTGTAAAAATGTGAGCAGAGAGCGTAGATTTTTATTAGGGACGCTGCCGCCGCTGACATAATATTTTGTAGCATGGTAATAATAAAATTTCGTGGCATTGTAATTAACCAATTTTATTAGAAAATCGATCTTCTCCAAGTGTAGAAAAATAACAATTATGTGATATGTTTATTTGATTATTGTAGAGTGCTTTTGTGATAATATAATTAAATTATGCGACAACGTGCCGAATTTCGCTTTTGATATGCAATGGCTTTATGAGCAAAGCGCACGGCAAATGTGTATATAAATATAATTTCTGAAATCACCTCGTCGAGGTTTCCCGTGTGATTGCAGTAGTACGCGCCATCAAATTACACGCGTTTAAGATAATAACAATGATGATGGATGGCCGAAAATTTAGGTTAATATGAGAAAAAATAACGAACGGCCTGCGAGAGAAAAATATTGAGTCATCATTATTATATCGTTTAGGCGAAATTGGTATTTACGTCTGGCTGTTATCCTCTCCTCTTATACTATCCACTCAGTTTTTCCGTTCGGTTGTGTAATTTCCTTTTATTATTTTTTAAAGGCTAATTGCCGCCGCTGCAGAAAATAACATCGTCGAAGGGTCCTCTCGCTCGGAAGGGAGGGCTTTACATAATTAAACCAACTAACCGAGTGCGATATGGCCCTCGGCGCTGAAATTCGAGCACTGAGAGTAAATTAGCAATTAAGTAAAAAGCCTGTGTAATACTTTTATCATTAGGCCGCCATACATATGGACGCCCGGAGAGCAGAAGCGTCCCGCGGACGTGTTCGAGATAACAATTGCGGCAAAAATGCCATTTTTATATTAAACACGACCCATCGGTTGTTTAGAAAATTGTTCGCAAACTAAAATTGAATTTTTCATAAAGCACGCCACGTCGCCCACCCGACGACGTAATTCAATTCGCAACTAAGTATTCTCAGATTTAATTCCGAGCACCGTAATGGAAGGATACAACAATAACGCAGAGTCGTTATAAGGACGAGAGAGAGTCCTGCGATAAACACGCGCATAGACAATCGCCATAAATCACACTGCTTCATTGTTAGCGCGCCGCGGAATGATATATGGAATTGTTGTAAATTCGCACTATAATGCGCTCGCATTAAATATAAATCAATTTCCGATATTTACATATAAACCAATTTCCTCTGCGCCTTCGTTAAACACAATGGAGCGCTGAGATTGCGACACAATAATACGAGCATAGATATTGATACCGAAACTCATCAAGTGCTCTATGTATCTCGAAATGGAACTATTATCCGAAAACCACGATGACTGCAATTTCGCCGATGACATATTCGCTATAAATTAACATTATGTCATACACGTAAGCAAGACACAGTGCCTCAAAGATACACATGATGCGATACATAATTTTCAGACTATACTACATATCCGCATTAATCAACGCTAATGCTGATCGGCGATTGCCGAAAATGGCTTTGCGGGGTATCGAACTTTTTGATTTGTGAAAATTGCCTTCCATATACACACTGCTATTGAAAAAAGCTATTTGAATCGCGTGGGAAGATCGAAACGGCAAAATTATGAATCGCAGCGAAAACGCAGCATACAATCGGCCAGATAACATTGATAAAATCACGCGTCTTCTACGTGCGTGGAGTTGGAAAACAGGAACTAAAAGGTGAACATTATCTCGCAACAACTATACATTAAAGATGGACTAAGAAGATTTATGCGCGGGCCGTCCTCCTCGAATTGTTTGAGCTAAATGTGCGGCAGTTAAGATAAAAGCTTCTGTGAGACCGATGGTGACAAAACAAATGGACGGCGAATTATTGATGATAGGTGTTTTCCATTAACACATTGCATACCACGCATTATTCTTAAAAATGCAGCCGTGCGGCCGGGCTTATTTGAACTTATTTTTTTAAACAATCATAACTTTTTAATCAGTTATACAGTTTCGTAATGTCTGAACTACACTCTCTGGAAGTTGGCCAAGGACGGAAAATATAGTGGGTTACTTCGGTCGAGTTCGGTTCTGCCCGCTCTAAAATCTCTCGGAAGTTGTCCGAGGTTACCGAGAACGGGAAGTAAAGTGGGGGTAATTCAGTCGACTTGGCCAGCTTCGAGCGCGTCCGAACATTGTCGGCATTATTTCCGAGTCAAAGGGACTGCTCTTTCGAGCGCGAGCGGTGAGATCTCGCGTATTAAGTGACGAGAGTGAGAGAGATAATGATATGGTGTTTCGCAAACTGAGATAGAACGAGTAACTCGGTTCAATTTCAGTATGCGCGTAGGCGTCCTATGGTCAATACGCATATCGAGCGCTGTATCTTGGTCACATGGTCAAGTTATAATACCACATGCTTATCGGGGACTTCAGCAGACTCTTACTGACATCTTTGAATATTTTAGGGCACCAAAAGGGATTAATTATATTTTTGATAGTATATTTTTCTAACAGATATCGTTATTATATTTTTTTCATATGAAATTAAATAATTAAAAACTAATTAGTGGTACTTGGTTTTATATCCTTATGTATTTTCCTAGATCGGTTTATATAAATGTCACACCATAACGAATTCTTATTTAGAATCGATGGCGACAAATTCTAGGATAGTCACAGATGTGGTGTTCGTATTCTGAAGTATCATTTTTATGCCTTATGGCATTTTGCAAAAGCCGACAAAGATTTTGCGTAAATTGAATATTTACGACCGAAAAGTTTTCACTGATATTGTATTGGTGAGTGCCCACACAAACTTTTATAATTATCAGTAGCGTAATTTTAATAATATGACAATTTAAAAATTGCGATTATTTGGCACATTTTTCGATCGCGCGCAAATATGCCAGCTGTACGTGACAGCAATAAACGTCAAACTATGGATCGCATAGTAATAAAAAAAAAAAAAATTTATCTCCAGAATCACTAAATATATAGTAAACCCCCCCCCCTCCCTAAAAATACCAATCCTAGAATGAAAACTCCGTATTATGAAAAATCCATACCTCACAAACATAAACATTAAATTTCATTAGTGTTAAAATATATAATATGTATAAATAATAATATAATAAGTATTTACTGTAATGGAGGTGAGTGTGCGTTTTTTATTGTATTTGTTAGTAGTTGAAATAAATATGTTTGTTTGTTACATTGTGCAAATATCAAACAAAATATCAAGTTGCACGGTGGGGTGCCGTGCGACTAAGTGTTGAAAAATATTTAAATACATTTTTATTTTATTGGTACGCGATTCACTGTTTTATGATAACTGATTTAATTATTATGTGTGATATATTCATGAAAAAAATCTGTAAGCACTGCCTTGAAACGAATTTTTTTTACCCGAGTTTTGAGCGTCTGGAATTTTGGGTATCAATTTTTTCAATTATTTTAGTAACATTTTTGGCTAGAGCACTAAATGAATACGTCACGGTAAACGCGCAGTTTAACGTCGAAAAGCACAAATTTGTGCACACGGTATTCAATGTGTTAATTCATTGCAAGTGTATGTAATAATTACACAATACAATGTGATTCATTATTCTGGATAAACTTCCGACCTGGCAACACCTTGCGGGAAAGTTAAATTCGGAAGCGCGAGGGTTAAAGCGATCAAAACTACCGAAATATCATTTGGAATTACGCCGGCAGACCGTGTCCGCCCCTCGTGTGAAGCAAGTTTAAACAAACACGTACGCGCTGTACATCTATCTATCTACATACACGCGAGCACACAATATGAGCCAGAAGACGAACAGACGATTAGACAATGACCGAAACTTGACGACCGTACTGTGTTTATATAAAATGGTATGTTTATCTGTATACACATTATAGATACCGAAAAGGGGTGCTCTTGCGCTGGCTCCACGCGAGCGAAGAGTCGCAGGTTTTTTGTGACGTACACTGTTTCTGTAGTTGCACAAGTATACACAAGATCTGTCATGATACAATCATGATTTGAGTTTGAAGCAATTTCAAGGCAATTCACAAGTAAATTTCTGTCCAGTGATTGGTCGTTCGCGTGAGGGGTGTACTGGTACGTGTAGGTACATGAGTTTTAATTTATATTGTCTGTGAGATCATATTACTTTGTTACAACACACTGCACACAAAAATAACAATTTCAAAATACCAATAAAACAGAAAAGCAATGGTCACGACAAATGAAAATCTGATCATGTCACTGTAATAACGAAAATAAAAACCAATATACATATAAAACATAAATCGTACATGAATTTGAATTTTTTTATCTTTTCTCCAGAGATGCCACTATATTTCCTTCAATTATGTTTTCAATATGACCCCTATAAATATCATAAAAGAAAGGGATTTTTAAATATACATAATCAAAATATGTATCACCGTATAATTAACTTCATATAAAAAAGAAACTGCGCTGATAATGATAATTAAACATCGACATTTACTACCAAGACTATAAAAAAAGATATGTATTATTACACAAAATATGTTTAGAGACTTTTCACCAATGCCATAAGAGCACCGGTGTACACATTTTAAACTAGTTTTTACAATTAATTTTATAAGTTGGTTCTTGGGTAACATTAATCGGAATATTCATAGAAACAAAACATCGTTTTTTAAAATAAAAGTGAAATAATCTGGAGAATGTTGTATAGGTGGCACAAGTTTCGAGTTGGTTGGAGAACACTTTTTTCGACTATAATAAAAAATAAAATTCCGACTAAAGTGCTTTTAAGCCAACTAGCATATTTCTGGCCTTATCATATACAAATACAAATAAACACATATGTTCAATTAATATTTTGCAATATCTTATATATATTGTTTTCGAGCAACCGATAATCTGTTTTGCTCGAATTTGTATCGAATAATACATGAAGAATGAAATCGTTTCATTCATCGTTGCTGAGGCAAATCATCAATATTGCTTAGCAACTGAAAGGTCCACAAATGTATCACACAGATATAAGAAATCGATATGGATGAAATGGATACAATTTTTTCAGATTTTTTCATGACGAGGAATTCGATATGCTCTTGGATTTTTCAATTTACGGAGACTCGATGTAAAGTATTTTACGAATACTGAATTTCTATGAAAATTAAAGCAAACTAATTTTGACGACAAAATTACTATTTTTACGAAAAAGATTAACGTCGCTTGAAATATAATATCTTTACTTTTACTCTCGTAGTCCGTAGTTCTGCAAATGCAGTCATCAAATCCTTTCGCTATTGACCACTTTAACCTAATCTTTAATTAGAAACTTGAGCTAAGATAATATATTCGGACACTATTTAACGATTCAATATAAATATATGCAGATATATTTTTTTAAATGCGTTATAAACACAATCAACAACTACAATAATAGCGCAATTTTTAAGTCCAGTCTTTCCGTTCTATTGCCATGCGCCACATACGGGGCTCAGACGCTACGCAACCGTAATGCCAAGAGACACATATGGGGCATTTACAGAATCAGTTACTTACGCTACGAAATAATAATATAGTCAGCTATGGAGAGACCTTTAATATTACTACCGCTTAAATAGCCGTCTTAAAAATATCTAATATTAATGTGTTTATTTTCAACCACTAACCACTTGCGCCTCTCAAATGTCTTTGTAACGAATACTGAAATAACGAAATTCCCAGTATAACGAATCTTTAATTTGTCACCCAAAAACTTTCATCCAAAATGTTTTCTTTGTAACGAATACTGATCTCAGTATAACGAAATATTTTGATTCGATTACTTCCCCTAATTCAGTTCGTCTTTGACTGTGTGCTGTGGATGTGTTCACAAGCGACATTCAAAGTGTTTCGCCGAACCTCAAACTGTTTTTATAAAAGATGTTTTGACAAGTTCTTACATATATTTTTTAATTATAAAAATAGCTGGCATTGGCGTCGTGTACTACGAAAGATGCAGTGGCACGAACACAGTTAAATAATATAAATTATCTACCCAAATTCAAATAAATAAATAATATGAAGAATTTTTTGTTTCGTTACGCAATAAATGAGTCAATAAAAGATGATGCTTAGATGGGCTAAACAAATCGAAATAGGTATGAGCGGGGTTTTTTTATCATGTAACGCGGTGGAACGGCGTTCCGGCACCTTTTTTACAGTATTCTTAATGTTTAAAAATACATTGACATTCTGCGTAATCTTTCATTTCTTTTTTTTTACGTAAATATTACGTAATTATTTTTTATTTTACTTATTTTTAAGTGTAAAAGTTTAACCCCAAGTTTTAAAATGAAAGAAAATTTCGGTTACTTCTCAATCGCCGGTCCCATTAAAAATAACCAAAACAATAGCAGAAACGACGACAGAAATAATGGAAATGTTGGTATGATACGATTGGATACCAAATATGGAAAGATAAGAAGCTACAATTAATTAACGAATTTTTTACAATATTACGATTTTAAATGAGTAAGAATCATATAAAGAACACCTAAACCGAATTTTGACCAATATGAGAGCGCAAAAAACAATTATCCCTTCTCAGAAGTCAAAAATTCACGTCAAAAGCAATAAAATCGTGTCGGCGACGTCGCAGTGGGAACGCTCGTTGCCGCTCGGCAACGAGCGTTCCCACTGCATAATTGTACAACTGCAAGTGATAATTGTATAACTGCAAGTGATAATTGTTTTTGCGGCCCTCCTATTGACCAAAATTCGGTTTGAATATACTTTGATCAATAAATTTTTAAATAAATATTTTTTTTATGCGCTTCGTGTCAAAGGAAAAGCTGCTTTAAATTTAATATAAATGATATTTTTTTAGTAAAACGCTTGACAAGAAGTGAGTTCTGGTACCTATTTAGTTTAAAAAAAAAGCACTGGGTATGAGCAAGGTCGGAGATATATGGAGGATGCTCGTAAACTTATTTTAGATTATTCTTATGTCGTTCGTGTTATATATCATTATTTTCATAAACACCGAAGCGCGTTTGTCTCATTGATAAGGGCGCGAGCACACGTAATAAATAACGTAGTTTTCGCGCACGTCGCTTTCCGCGTTTTTCCATCCGTCACCGTGAGAAATGACCCCCTGAGCGACCGCGTTCGTGACTTATCTGTCTCGCGGCGGAGACAATAGCGCCGCGCCCGACCACCCCCAATTACCTACCACGCGAGGCGTGTTTTTTCCTCCAGGGGCGATGTCTCACAATTCCATTTCCCGATTCCTAAGACGGAGTGGGCAGATCGGATTACGCGCCGATTATTTATCGCGTCGCCATCGAAACGCGCATTCCTGCGGGAATACGCGTCTACTAATCGCGAAATAAATTTCACGCATTCGTAAGAGGTTTAAAGAAGAGAAAAACCCCTCAAAATTGAGTGGGCGTATGAATAGCGACCGATATAAATAACGACCATCAAAATTGGAAATAATCCTACGGGAAAAAAAAACAGTGAAATATAATAATATTTTTTTTACTTAATCGGATTAACTCAAGTAGCTGGGTATCACGCATGAATTATGCAAAAACCATAACAGTGAAAATTTCCACTTGTCATAAATTTAAAATTGAGGCTCCGGCGTGGATTGGGCGGAAGCGTTAAAAACACTTTCGTGCAATTTTCCACGGCGCAGATTGCGAAAACGCGTTACTTACTGTTTTTATACCGGAGCAGATTTATAAGATCGTCCCTAAAAACGTCGCCACGTAATATAATAACGTAATTCGAAAATGAATCAGTTCGCTCGTATACAGATAATTTATTTTACGATGGTCCGCCCAAGTGCTTCGAGTGCGAAATCTCGGGTCAA